>NC_081409.1:915287339-915592812 GCF_030272615.1 Cryptomeria japonica | reverse complement strand
TCATACGCAACTTTCTTCACATAAGTAGTTACAGTCTCAACAATCTTGTCGAAATCTTCCCTTGTAACTCTTGTTAGTTGCTTCCTGGGGCGCTTTCTTGGTTCCTCGAGGTCAACCATGGCATAGAAGTGCATTGGTATCTCAACTCCCCGTACATTGGCACATACCTCCCTATCTGCATAGATTTGTAAAACTTTACCAAGATTGTTCAAATCTGTGAGTGTCTGCCACTTAACAAATTTTTCATTAGATAGTGTTGGTTGATTTCGATAGAGATTATTGAGGGTCATGCATGTCATCTTACGCAGCATAGCATATTGTACAATATACAGAGATCTTTTTTGGGCAGCCTTGATAATATTCCTCATTTCCTCTAGCATGGGCAGAAGAGCTGCTAAAGTTGAGAGTGTCTCTAAATTACTTAACCTGCTAAGAAGTTTAGGAAATTTCGGTTGATCTGATTCGTCGCTAGTTGTGTGAAATAGTCCAATCAAGGATGGATATTTTGAAAACACTCGATGCACTGGACCATCCAAAGAGATCCATTTGGTATCATTATCCTTGAGAAGCTTGTTTAAATTCCATAAATCGGTTGGGACTTCGACAGAAGTGTGAGTAGAGCTCTCTAATTAAAATGTCAATTTTTTTAACAAAAGGAAACTTGCTAACAATTCCAAAAGCTAGATTCATTCTGTGAGCCATGCAGTGAATTGCAGTAATGTACAGTGCAAATGAAGTTTCAATCTTTGTACAAAGACCATTCCTGTGACCTTGCATTACTGAAGCTCCATCTACTCCAACACAAACCAATTTTTTGGCTACCGTCATGTCATTCATACCTCCATATTCAAGGGTAAGTGCACCAAGATGGTGAACAAAAAGGAGTGTATAAGTGGCCACTTTTTCTTTTTTTTTTGAAAATGCCATAACCTGAACTTCAAAAAGATATTTGAAGGTCATGCACTAAAACCTAGGAGTTGAGAAAAGAATAAGAATTGTAGTTCTCTGAATCTAGTTTCTAAACTACTAAATTTTTTTTAAATTGGATAAGATTAAGAGGGTCAAACCTTTCATGCACGAAAAACTGTTCCTGATTTTTTCATAAAAATATAACATAGTTGTTTTCGTGCGCTGCACAAAATATATAGTTAGATTTACTAGTTTGCAAAACCCTTTGGTAGGATGATAGGTAAGAGTGTTATCTAGAAGTTGTGTATTTTTTTGTAATTTTATGTTGAGTATTTTTTTTTATGATTTTTTTAAGTGACCGCATCCTGAAAATTTGGTACCTATTCGTGCGCTGGGCATAACATGCATCAAAATAATCAAAAATGATTTTTTTTTTTTAAAGTGTATAGAATCTAGTGTAGAACAATAATATGTAATTTATTTTGAATTTGGTCAAGTATATCAAAAGTTATTAAAAACATGGTAGACATATGTCTGTGAGGACTGTCAAGGCACTGGTAAAGAAAATTAAAGTTTACTATGCTAATGTTGTCCAAAAATAGAAAAAAAAATATAGCCAGAAAATTGAGAAGACGTGTGAGATTATGGTGGTAATTTTAGAGATACCCACTTGATCATTTGTAAACCTGATGATGACAAAGTCGAGAAATCATGTTGGAAGATGAAAAAATGTGTAAAGGGACAAAAATGGGGGGAAAATGGGCTTGCAAGCCTTAGGGTCGTTTTCCAACCCTCTTACCAAGCCAAAACCCGCATGGGTTTTGAAAAACAAAAATTACTATTCACAGTTCTTCATAACCCACACGGGTTTTGAAAAAAAAAAGTACTATTCATAGTTCTTCATAACTTGCACGAGTTTTGAAAACCAAAAAGTACTATTCATAGTTCTACATAACCCGTACGGGTTATGTAGAAATAAAGCCATTATTTTGTGTTTCACAAAACCCATAGGGGTTATGAAGACATAATAATGTATGCTTGTAAACTTAGCATTTACTACACATGTACAGACATACATATATAATATGTGTTTATGTATGTATATATGCATATATATAGTTATATATACATGTATTAATATAGATATATGTATATATGTTTGTATACATGCATCTCTCCCTTATTTTCCTCTCTCTCTCTCATCTTCCTTACCCATCACTGTATTTGTCTATTCTAAGCCCTAATTATCCTCCTTGAGTTCTATCTCATCTCTCTCCCCCTCACACTTCTCTCTATGTCGAGTCTCTCACCCTTTTCTCCTTCTCGTTCTCTCACCCTCTCACCCTCTCACCCTCTCTCTCTCTCTCTCTCTCTCTCTCTCTCTCTCTCTCTCTCTATCTATCTCTTGTTATCTTGTTATCCTATCCTATTCTCACCCTCTCCCCCTTCTCCCTCTTTCTCTCCCCTCGCTCTCCTTCTCCCACCTCTCCCTCCCCCTCTCCATATCTTACCATATTCTCTCTCTCCCTCCCCCTCTCTTGACCCTACTCTCTCTCTCTCTCTCTCATTTTCCCAATTTCCCTTTCTGTCCCTCTCTCCCTCTCTCTCCCTCTCTCTCTCATTTTCCCAATTTCCCTTTATCTCCCTCTCACTCTCTCCTTTTCCCAATATCCCTCTCTCTCCCTCTCCCCCTCCCCCTTTTCCTAATCTCCCTCTCCCTCTCCCTCCATCGCACCCCCTAGTCTCTCTCTCTCTCTCTCTCTCTCTCTCTCTCTCTCTCTCTCTCTCTCTCTCCCTCTCCTTTTCCCAATCTCCCTCTCTCCCTTTCCCTCTCCTTTTCCTAATCTCCCTCTCTCCTTCTCCCTCCATCCCCCTCTCTTTATCCTACTCTCTCTCTCTCTCTCTCTCTCTCTCTCTCTCTCTCTCTCTCTCTCTCTCTCTCTTCACTTCCTATTTGGTTCCTAGTTCTATATAACTCGTATGGGTTATGCAAAACTAAGACAAAAACTTATAGTTTTGCTTAACCCGTACGGGTTTTGAGGAACTTTTCATTTTTTATTATAAAATATAATGTTCCTTAAAACCAGTACGGGTTTTGAGGAACTTTTGACTTTTTATTGGGTTAGTGGAGGATCAAGGGGGGCCAAAAAGTGGTGATATGAAAAAAATAGCCTTCCTCACTTGCTTAAACATGCGAAAATCCGTGTTGACTTTTTGCTTGGCCTGGGTGTCAGTACACCTTGGCCTGGTAATTACCTATGCAAATCGGATATCGGATAAAATCGAATATAGGATTTTATCCGATATCCGATTTTTATTTGTAATTTTAATTTAAAAAATATATTATATGTTACGTATTATACATTACGTATTATATAATACATATTATATATAATATAATATAATATAATATAATATAATATGTATTATATAATACAATATAATATTATATTATATATAATATAACATAATATTATATTATATTATATATTATATAATATAATACTATATTATATTATATATTATATAATATCGTATTATATTATATATTATAATATAATATAATATAATATAATATTATATTATATTATATTATATATAATATTATATTATATTATATATAATATAATATTATATTATATTATATATAATATAATATTATATTATATTATATATAATATAATATTATATTATATATAATATAATATAATATTATATTATATTATATTATATTATATATAATATTATATATAATATAATATAATATAATATAATAATATATATAATATAATACAATACGTATTATATAATATAATAATATATTATTATATTATATTATATATGTTATTTAAAAATAATTTAAGTGTTGAAATTGGATATCCGATTTTCTGAGACTTTTATATTTCGACAGTGACAGTCCCGCGAGTCATTTTTAACTCACGGGTCGTGCGAATTCATCAAAATCCGATATCCACTCCATCCGATATTCGGTGTTTTGACAAAAAATTGCTAAAAAAAGGATTGAGGTAAGAATTTTGTCGTTTTGAATCATTTTCATTCATTTTTTATATTTTTTGTGAATGTTTATTTGATTTTTCATTGAAAATATGGTTTTTTTTTTCATGAAAACTAGGATTTTTTTAAATCAAATACCTAATTGCTTAAATTTGTTAACTAAATTTAATTGTTTACATTCAATTAGGTAAAAAATGGGGGATAACAATAAAAACACTAACCAACCACAACTGCAACAACCAAACCCTCATTTGCCAAACCCCCCCCTCAATTCAAGATTTGATTGCACAAAATTTGAATGAATTGAGGAGTATTGTAGAAGTATATCGTAGGATCCCTCATCTAAACCCATTGTTTGATCCTCTCATGTCGATCGTAAAAAGTATGGAAACCATGACTGAGGAGCATGATGCCGCCCTTTTGTGGCGAGATTCTATGAAGGAAAAATATGCAGATGGCTTGTCATATAAGGATATCAAGGATCTTGAGATATCCAAAGCTGAAATCGCCTCATTGTTTGTCAATCCTCGTACTGGTCAGTCCGTAGATCCCCAAAAAACAAAACTTTCTATCAAATGGTGCACAAATGATGGGATTGTGAAAAACTTTTGGGATCATTGGTGGATGGTTTTCGACAAACCACCCAACAACAATCTTGATATCCCCTTCTATTTCATAAAAAAATTGTATGCTGAGTTTGTTTTACACAAACATGTGTACTACTTTGACTTCCAACCTTTCCAGGGTGTAGGTTTAGTTATGCCCCAAAATAGACCTGGGGTAGTTAGAGTAGTCCAGGGCCCATATATCCCCCCTCATGTTGATCCCCCACCTGTAGTTCAGCATCCTGATATCATTTGTGAGGTGGCTTCATGGACCATATCGGTTATTCACTACTCTTGATGGTAGCGGTGCATCCGATGCCGATGACACGTCATCCTCGGCTCCACACATATGCATGCCCCATAGTTGTGTCATGTGTGGGCATGTATGCTTGGGTCCAGTTGGACAGCCCGTTGATCCTACTGTGGACAGTGCAGATTACGAGGTGCATGAGATGCATGATGCACCAGAGGTTATTACATAGACTGAGGATACCCTGGGGAGTCCTCACATGCTAGAGGCGAGGAGGCACTGTCATCATACATTGATGATGTATTGGTAAGATTTGTGTTTCCACAGTTCATGTCATATTTTAATTAAATATTTATAAATTAGATAATATTAAGTACTAATTTTTATTTACATGATCTATTTAACAGTTGATGACTGAGGATGAGTTGAGACAGATTCAGGAGGGCACCTTGTCGGCCATTTCATTTGGCCTCGATAGCTTGACGGTACATATATTATTGCACCTAGTCGTTTGTATTTTATTGTACATACATGCTCATCATTTATATTTGTAGGGGACAAGCAGCACGAGTTCGGTGCAGTGTGATCTAGGATTTGGTAGTGCAATTGGAGAGAAGGGAAAGGTAGTTGAATGCAAATATGATTGAATGAATAGTTTAAATAACTTATAGTGATTATACATGTCTAGACATAGATTGATAGTTTCATATCTTGTTGTGTATATATATAGAGAACTCTTGGCTTCACATCCTTGATGACTACATCTAGTATACCTGAAGAAGAAGAAGAGATGCCTCGAGTAGATGTGTGTTTATTTTATTATTTGATTAGTAGATATAATTTGTTATTATCAGTGACAATTATATGCTAACTTGTATCAAACTCATGTTTCTGAACATATGTAGGTTGTGTATCAAAATATTCAAAACATACCTCCTCTACCAAAGACATACATCAAGAGTCCTGCAAAGCTAAAGAGAAAACGTGGAGATGAGGTAAACATGAATAGTTCAATTAAATAGTTCATTTTTATGTTAACTTTTTGAATGTGAATTATATAATATAACTAATATTAATTGTGGTTTATTTTTCTTGTGCAGGATCCTTCAGAGCTGAGCAGTGCGGCGAAGAGGATCGATTTTGATGATCCATCAGTAGCTTAGGATGTTATAGATAGTTTTGGGATGCTTACATGTCTAGTTGGCATGTATATTTTGTATATGGACATACATTCATGTATTTAGACATACATTTTGTTTCGATTGGCGTTTATGCCATATTTATGTAAGGACATACATTTGTAATCATTCGACATTTTTATACATACAGAAGTTGATATTCGATCATATAAATTGTTGCTCATCTGTGTGTGGTGTTATCATGGAAATCTTTAATCTTCATTCCAATAATTAACAATGGTTAATAATGGCTATTTAATGAACAATACAATTCATTTCATTTCATCGTAAGTGTTTTTTTTTATAATGAACAATATAATTCATTTAATGAACAATATAATTCATTTAATGAACAATACAATACAATTTATTTAATGAACAATACAATTCATTTAATCAACAATACAATACAATTCATTCAATGAAAAATACAATTCATTTAATGAACAATACCCTACGCATGCTCCTATTTCCCTCCCCCACTCGATCGAATGCTCAGGGTCATACCCTACCGGCGTCGTCCCTTGAGCACCCTAAGTGCTCAAAATTGTCACTTTGACGGGCCCTAACTCAAAATCCGTGTCACCTGCGAACGATCCATTTGAACCTAGGAGGCCATGAGAGGGGTCCCTACAAAAGCCTATCTCGGTATTTCAAGTTTCCCTATGGTTTTATTAGGGCAGCAATTTTTCGGTTGGTGAAAAAATCGTCAGTCTCACTCAATGGAATGTTGTCGCATGGTCGATTTCTCATTCATCTTGTCATGATGATGAATCATCAGCTCCAACATGTCTAGTTAGGCATTATTACCCTACGCATGCTCCTATTTTGCCCCCCCACTCGATCGAACGCTCGGGGTCATACCCTACCGGCGTCGTCCCTTGAGCGCCCTAAGTGCTCAAAATTGTCAAACTTTGACAGGACCTAACTCAGAATCTGTGTCACTTGTGAATGATCTGTTTGAACCTACAGGGCCATGAGAGGGGTCCCTACAAAAGCCTATCTCGGTATTTCAAGTTGCCCTACGGTTTTATTGAGGCAGCAATTTTTCGGTTGGCAAAAAAATTGTCAGTCTCACTCAATGGAATGTTGACGCATGGTCAATTTCTCGTTCAGCTCGTCGCGATGATGAACCGTCGGCTCTAACATGTCTAGTTAGGCATTATTACCCTACGCATGATCCTGTTTTGCCCCCCCACTTGATTGAACGCTCGGGGTCATACCCTACCGATGTCGTCCCTTGAGCGCCCTAAGTGCTCAAAATTGTCAAACTTTGACGGGCCCTAACTCAGAATCTGTGGCACCTGCTAACAATCCGTTTGAACCTACAAGGCCATGAGAGAGGTTCCTACAAAATCCTATCTCGATTTTTCAAGTTTCCCTACGGTTTTATTAGGGCAGAAATTTTTCAGTTGGCGAAAAAATCGTCAGTCTCATTCAATGGAATGTTGTTGCTTGGCCAATTTCTCGTTCTGCTCATTGCGATGACGAACCGTCGGCTCCAACATGTCTAGTTAGGCATTATTACCCTATGCATGCTCCTATTTTTCCCTCCCACTCGATCGAACGCTCGGGGTCATACCCTACCAGCGACGTCCCTTGAGCGCCCTAAGTGCTCAAAATTGTCAAACTTTGGCAGGCCCTAACTCAGAATCCGTGGCACCTGTGAATGATCCATTTGAACCTACGGGGCCAAGAGAGAGGTCCCTACAAAATCCTATCTCGGTTTTTCAAGTAACCCTACAGTTTTATTAGGGCAGCAATTTTTCAGTTGGCGAAAAAATCTTCAGTCTCACTCAATGGAATGTTGTCGCGTGGCCGATTTCTCGTTCTGCTCGTTGCGATGATGAACCCTCAGCTCTGACATATCCAGTTAGGCATTATTACCCTACACATGCTCCTATTTTACCCCCCCCACTCGATCAAACACTTGGGGTCATACCCTACCAACGTCGTCCCTTGAGTGCCCTAAGTGCTCAAAATTGTCATCTCTTTCTTATCTCTTTCTTTGGTATTCTTTCCAATAGAATTGAGAGCGTCAAATAGATTTTTGCAATAATAGAATTTCTCTCCATCTTCTTGTTCATTACGAATCTTCAATTTGTTTAGCAATGGTCTCATCTTTATCATCTCTAGCAATTGAACAAAGAGTTGGCATTGCTCGGTCAATGTCTTATTGCTAAAATTTTGGTTGAAAAGTTATGTAGCCCACAACCAAACGGTTCTTGTTGACCTCTTGCCTTCAAGATTCGTAATAATGTTCTCATCGATTTCAAATAACCATTTTGGGGTTCTTGAAGGTCTTGGATTTGGAATTTGTCTTTCATCCATGAGAGGGTCTTCATTTCTAAAGTAATTAGGTGTTACATATGGTTCACTTGGCTAAGCAATTCCACCTTCAACGTTAAATTTTCCACATGTTGAGCATTTTCATTATCACTTTCAACATTTTCACTTTCAAAATCTACATTTTCATTTTCAATAACTTGTGGCACATTTTCAAATTCAATTTCCTCTTCAATTGAAGTAACATTAGCAATATTTAACATAGCTTGTCTTCTCCTCCTATGACATTCTCTATCTCTTTCTCTATACACTTCAATTTGGTCATTTGAAAGTTTTCTTTTGCGTTTAGACTTCTGATGACTACTACTCCCCATTTCCCTCCACACATGCACCTTCATGATTGACAATGTAAGTTTTCACTTTAAGAATCTCCCAAAAGCACAAATTTGTCTCTAGCTATCTGAAGACCCATGATCCTCGATAGAAAACAGAATATGCAGACTGTGGGCCATTGGAATCTACAGAATGGCCCACAAACCCTTTTTTTCTCGATTTTTTGTATAAAAATCAGATATCGGATAAAATCAGATATCGGATTTTATCCGATATTCAATTTTAGTGCAAAATTTGTGGTCCCCCCAAAAAATTCCTATTGCTGCCATTTATTTGTAATCTACCACATTGTAGAAATCCGATATTTGATTAAATCAAATATCGGATTTTAGTAGTCATAGAGAGAGAGAGAGGAGGAGGGGAGAGAGAGAGAGAGAGAGAGAGAGAGAGAGAGAGAGAGAGAGAGAGAGAGAGAGAGAGAGAGAGAGAGAGAGAGAGAGGTGGAGAGAGAGAGAGGTGGAGAGGGAGAGAGAGAGAGAGGTGGAGAGAGAGAGGTGGAGAGGGAGAGAGGGAGAGAGAGACAGAGAGAGGAGGGGAGAGAGAGACAGAGAGATAGACAGACAGAGAGAGAGAGAGAGAGAGAGGGGTCATATGGTGTCCCAAGAACCCTTATGACCTCTTAGGATACCATATGACCCCTAACGACATGCTTTGGTGTCTTAAGGGGTCCTATGGTGTCCCAAGGATTCATATGGTGTCTTGGGACACCATAGGACCCCTTAGGACACAATATGACCCCTTAGGACACAATATGACCCAAAGCAACCCAATATGGTGTCATTAGGGGTCATATGGTGTCCTAAGAGGTCATAAGGGTTCTTGGGACACCATACGACCCCTAACGACATGCTTTGGTGTCTTAAGGGGTCCTATGGTGTCCCAAGACACCATATGACCCCTAACGACACCATAGGACCCCTTAAGACACCAAATTATGTCGTTAGGGGTCATATTCTCTCTCTCTCTCTCTCTCTCTCTCTCTCTCTCTCCCTCTCCTCTCTCTCTCTCTCTCTCTCTCTCTCTCTCTCGCCCCCCCCTCTCTCTCTCTCTCTCTTTCTCCCTCTCTCCCTCTCTCTCTCTCTCTCTCTCTCTCTCTCTCTCCTCTCTCTCTCTCCCTCTCTCTCTCCCTCTCCTCTCTCTCTCAAAAATATGAATAATAAAATCTGATATCCAATTTAATCGGATATCGGATTTCTACCATGTGGCAGTTTACCAAATAAATGGCAGCAACAGGAAATTTTTTGGGGACCGCAAATTTTTGTATTAAAATCGGATATCGGATAAAATCCGATATCCAATTTTTGTAGACAAATTTTAAAATTTCCAATTTAGGCTTGGGAATGCTTTGGTGTTTGGCTTGGAAGTGACAAGCCTGGAATGTCAACTGAAAAAATGTGTTTTTCAATATTCCTTTGATTTTTCCAAACTTTACACTGGTGGCTGACGACTTTTTTTGTAACCAAAATTGATAAAATGAAAAGGGTTTTTTAAAGACATTCCCAGCTTTCCAACAATATAAGGCTTGTCTTATTTCGACTTTAATAAATAATTATTATTTATTTTTCTAATTGAATTTTGACAATAGTCCTAATCGATATAACTAATTGAAAAACACTCATAACTTTCAAACGGTATAACATTTTTTTCAAAACCAAAACATGCGTCACATCCTATGCTTCGTCTACTATAGGGAAAAATAAGAAAAAATTAAATTTCATAAAGTTTTGAGCAAGTTAAGATGGTCAGACATAGGAGTTTCTAAATTTTTGAAAAGCTGTAGTAAAAAATTCATAAATAATTATTTAATTTATAAAAAATTAAAAACAAATATGTGTCACATTCGGACATGAGTCTAATACTTATATTATAAATATTATAAAAAATATTAAGATTTGGATTGTGATTATGGTGGTCAGACATACGTCTACTTCTTATTTTTTTCCTGAAATTTTAGTACCACTGCATTGAAATTTGAAATTTTCATCAAATAGGATTTTTCTTTTGCAAAAAACAACTAGTAGCTTAGAAACTAAATTCAATTTTCTATATATTCTCTTCTTACATATTTTAAAAATAATTTTCACAACTTATTCAAATTTTCATGTCAAGTTGCATAACTCTGATTTTCTGAAATTTCATTGCCACTTAAGGGCCTGTTTTGGCACACCATGATCTTGCACATACCCTATTATAAAATATAATGTTCCTCAAAACCAGTCTGGGTTTTGAGGAACTTTTGATTTTTTACTATAAAATATAATGTTCCTCAAAACCCATACGGGTTTTGAGGAACTTTTAATTTTTTATGATAAAATATAATGTTCCTCAAAACCCGTACTTAATTGTTTTTGGCTAGGCTTGGTGTTACCAAGCCTAGCACATTTTTGAATTTCCAGAACACGCACGGGTTATGCAAAATTTTGGTTTTTTTTTGCATGTGGCCACTTTTCTGTTCACCATCTTGATGTACTTACCCTCAATTAAACTTCTCTTTACTAATTGAAATAAATTTTACGTTGTCACACTCTCCTTAATTTTAGCAACAGATAGTAGATGAGGTTGGCGGGTATGATTCTCTACAGTATAAACATGCATGCATACCCATGAAGTATTGTCTACTGTCGTAACTTCGTCTAAAGAAAATACAATAAAATTTGACTCTATTATTTTTTCCTTTACATCTTCTTTTTCAACCTCAGCAAGACAACTTGCCCATTCCCATCCACTGTTTACTGACCAGTGTCTATTAGGATAGTTAGGAACTTTCAAAAAGTGTAATAAACCACTAATTGATGGGAAATCTGTCATAGCACACCCTCTGCTCAAAATATAAAAAAACAACGCTTAACTGAACAACTTTTCCCTGTTGTTCTATTTGCATTGATTTTCCAAAAACAACTTCAATAGAACCTTTAACTTCAGCAAGCTTCGTCTGTATTTTCTCATGAAAATAATACTCTTCGACATTCCTCACATGCTTACATTCCTCCTTTGTTTTCCATCTTATCACTGATTTTTCAACCCCATCTATCATTTGTTTTTCATAAAATTTACCCATAAGCTTTTCTATGGTGTCAAATTTTAGCTGCAACCTAATTTCCTTGTTATGTTAACAAGTGCAAATCTTACACAGGCTCGCCTTCAATTGGATTCTTCACTGGTTCAATGAATGGATACTTTGATGCCCAATTAATTTGAAAATTCCTCACTGACATATCCCACTCCCGATCCTTTTTTTATTGTGGTTCACCCTTTTTTGATATGGCTTTTCTTTTCCCCTTCCATGCATTATCATCAATGGCATTATCACCCAAGTCGATTATATCATTCCGGCTAACTTGGGTATCTACCAAATAATCTTCTTCAAGATCATCCCGATCTGAGATATCAGGTTCGCCGTTGTCTTCAACATGCGGTGCAGGTGGCGAATTTTGTACTTATACTTGTGATGATGTATCTTCCTGATTTTCACCACAATCTTTTCCAATGCCAAAGTACGAAGACAACGTTTTGCTTTTTGTTGGCCTCTCCTGGCCTTCCCCACATTCAAGTTTCCTACCCCTCTTCCTTTTCGACATTTCCAATGAAATAAAGGCTGCCAAAAAAATATCAATTTGTTGAAGACACAATAATAGACTATAATGTATAATATACCACTTCAAAAATATGATCACTCACCTTTAGGCTTTAGGTCACTAGCAGTCACCAATGCAGTCAACAACAATGATTTTCCTTGGTTGAAACTTCACTATTGATCAGAATTCAGAGCCTAGAACCCACCAAATTGTGTTGAGATAGATCTGATCTTTGCATGTATTTATACCAATCCTTATATGGCGAATTCCGTGGGAATTTAATATGGTATACAAATATTTGGCGAATCTCGCATAACTATAACACGACTTATGTAATTTTTGAGGTGATTATAGGTTGTCCGAATATGACTTATGTAATTTTTGAGGTGATTATAGGTTGTCCAAATAATAGGCGAATACAATATAGTTGGCGAAAGTTGGGGTGAATGGAGACATGCATCGGAAAGATGTCGGGCGAATTAGGTCCCCCTAGCTAACAAATCTTCACATGCCTATAGGCGAATTAAGGTCATCTATTAAGGCAACCTCAGAGAGTGTAGGCAAAACAATTAAATTTACCGTGTGTCCACCATATATTGTATTGGCGAAATCATCGCATAGAAACATTTAATTGCATAAAACATATGGCGATCGGGCCATGACTTTGACGGAAATTGATAATGTTCTGGCGACATGGCCACCCCCAGTCGGTACAAAATATTCACCATTTCTGACATGGCCGACGTGAAAAAATTGCCATTGGCGAATATTCGCCACTAAAGTAATCTCTTCTCTATCGACACCTAAACTAAAGCGCAAACCACTTATAATCAATCATCTATCAAAGACTAAGATTTGTAGATATTTTAAACTATTCCTAAAATGGGAAATAGGTTTCCCAACTACTTGAGAGCCCTCTAGGGTAATTCTTTGGTTTCCCTATCTAGAGTTATTTTTATCTTCACAACCATAAGTTCTTGTTCACTCTCCCCCCTCTAAATATCTATGAGTTTCCTGCAAACCACCTAGAGGACTACAAGAGGGAGAGTATGCTTTAGAAAAGGGATAAATGTCAATTCTCAAAATCTACTTTAATAGTTTCTTCTCAAAAGAATTTATGAAAAATCACTATTTTTCTTTAAAAGAGTCAGATAGTTATGAAATGCCTCTTTATTCTTGTCAATGAAATTTATTTCTTGGAATGTCTAAGTTCTTATTGACCTCCTTAGAATATATTTAATTTTATATGATCATTAAAAGTAGTTGGCTTTAAATATTATAATTTATTTGTATGAAGTCTATATTACTCATTTTTTTCTTTATATATTTTGTCATTTATCTAGCTAGCTAGCTCAAGTTTTGTCAAATCACGATGTTTTTTTAGATTGGTTGTCACCTCTCTCTCTCTCACACACACATATTGAATAATAAGAAAATTACTTTAAACATCAACCTAATTTCAAGATTATAGTAGTTCTCAACCCACATTATCTTCACATAAAGTTCTCTTGACCAAATGACTGCATATAAACATTGATAATAATATCATTGATTAATACAAAGGACCAATAGAAGTTTTTTGAGATTATAAAGTATCACAAGCATGAAAAATCATGCATTTTTTAATAAAAAAGTATTGGTAACTTTCATAAGATTATTATTATCTCACACGTAGATTGAAAAAAAGAATGGTTATATGATATCCTCATTGATACCCACAAGTTGTCTAATTAAAATTTGTCTAAGGATTTTGTAGATTATAACCTATCACAAATACAAAATCTTAATTCACCTTTACCATTTCTTGTAGATAATTTTATACATATTGTACTTGTAGTAGAACTAGTAGTGAATAATAATAATTAGTTGAATATATCAATAACAATTCATATGTATCTTCCATTGAGGATTTTATGGTTGCATTGGACATAGATATTCCTTCAATTTTATTGATATTAATAATAATGTTAATGCTAATCTTAGTAGAATGTTAGGATGATATTGTAATTCTAGCTCAATTGTGTTATCCTATATTTTTTTTTTAGTACAATATTTCTCTCTTAGCTCATCCTCCTTCTTATGATCTATATTAGTAAAAGAATTCTCTAGTGAATGATAAGATTTAGATATGTATAACCATGTAAGATTGTATGCATTTATTTTTGTCTATTTCTCATTTGATCCCCATTGTTTTATGTTTTTTATTTCCTCCTCGAAAATGCACATTATCCTTGTAGATACATGGATACAAAGGGATGAAAATATTGTTTGATTATTTGTAAGTTGCATACTATTTTTTTACAGTTGTGGACAATGAAAAGAATAAAGCTATTTAGGTATTTTCAATTTAACTAAAGTTCTATTTCTTTGTAATCATGCATGGATTTTTCTTTGTACTTATAGTTCCACAATACCTAGAGAAATATGAGAATTTAGTCTTTTCTATACCTGATACTATTCATATGAAAATTGATATTACCTAATTGATTTACCTCCTAAGTCCTATTCACACTATTCTAGTTAATTTCACTCAGGGTACATAAGATATTTATCACATTAATCTCATAAAATAATATTTAGTTACTTTTCATAGTCTCTTGTAGTCCTAAGTCTCAACCTTGTGTATATAACCAAGGTCCTCTACTACATTACACAAACTATTAATGATCGTTCTATCTACATTCTTTGATACCTTAATATAGTTTATCATTGTCATATTAATCTCGTCATTTCTTTGTGGTTTTTATTATGTTCTCTATATCATGGGTGGATATCTTGATATACAAATTATCTTATATGGTATTAGAGTAGATTTTGTTCCTCTGGCTAGTATTTTTGAGAGATATTTAGTGTATATCTTTATGGACCTTGAAAATTTTAGTGTTATTTCCTCGTTCCGGAGCTTCATCATCAAAAATAATTTCCTACAACTTCTTTATCTGCCTTTGTGCTTGTAGCAGAGCAAGCTCTATCTTCTTTAGATTTTTTCACTACCCCTCTTTTAAGAGATAATGGTGCAACTCCTATTTTTCCACCTTGAGCCAAGTCACATGCCTCTTCTTCTGAAAAGTGTTTGTTTCTCTTTAGAGAAAATCTTCGTGTTTTCGATAATCTTTTATAGTCACTAACATTTTCCTCTTAGGAGTTGTTGGATGAGAATGTTGAGGTAGCCTCATCCTTGGCTCTTGCTACTGGTAAGGCACCTTGTACCACCCTAGCGATTGTCCCTCTTCGGGCTTATCCTCCCTCTCCATATGATCAATATTGGAAGGTGATTTAATAAGGGGGGGGGGGGTGGTTAGCATATTACTCTTCTTATCTTCTAGATTACCATGTGACTATTTGTGTTCCCCCATGCTTGTCTTTATATGTTATGGTCTCCTAAAGGACCCAAGTTACTCTGTAGGTGCTTGAATGAAAGAGATTATCTGCCATAACCTTCTTCTTTCTGTCTCATATTTCTTCTTTTTGTCGAATCTTGACTTTTAATATCTAGGGGTAATGGAAAGCATTGGGGGCATTTTGGCCTTCTTCCATGTTGACCCAATTTTATTTTTTTTGTCTTCGTGTGTCTTCATTCAGATCCATAAAATTCAACACCATGACGAGTAACTCATATATAACCATAGATAAAATCTAGTTTCACTGCTATGAGTTCCTTTGATGCCAAATAATCATATCCCCCTATCTCTCTATGTATTTTTGTTGATGTTGTAGGCATCATGTGTCATCTATTGTAAGGTGGAATTCCATTGAAGCATCTAGCTGTGTTTGTTGGCCTTTTTGTCATTGTTGGCATTGATATGATGAATATCATACATTATCCGACATGTATGCATGCGATTCAGTTTGAAAAGTTTGATTCATATATGCAATATTTCTTTATCATGTGTGCATAGTTTTGAGGTGCGGTATTCTACTTTACTACAAGCTATTTTTGGTTCTGGTCTTATCCTAATATGATGGCGCATGTCTCAGGATTCTTTAGATTTGGTCCTATCCGGATATGCTGGAAAGCATGACCTACAAATCTAATAGTTGTTTAATGCTCTTGATGGAAGCTAACACTACAAGAAGACGCTTCAGTGAAATTTTGGCATGTAGATAAGTCCGTTCTCACCCCTTCCGATTGAGCTGACTTGTCAGTCAGTTTGGTGCAGATATATATTGGCAACAATATTATGTTTTAGAGGTATGGTTGTTAAAAAACAACTATTTTGTGTACTATATGTGAAAAGGTTGTAGTTGTGTATCGTGTGCAAATTGAGTATAGTGAAGTTATGAGACAACTTATATACTTCAAGGGAACTATAATCTATGCATATGTCATATGCAACTACAACAATTCAATTTCTGTATGTACATCATAATCTGGCTATAAGCCTTGTTTTGTATTTTGGATAGTAAGTCCAACTAGAAGTGAGACAAACTAATAGTGAGCCAACTGACAATGAGCCACACCCTTGTATTGTGTAACTAGTTACATATTACACTATTCATGAGAGAATAATCTCTTTGTGGTTTTTCCCATATTGGGTTTTCCACGTACAAAATATGATGTTATGTGTTGTTCATCTATTTTGTCTATTGAATATAAATTATATTATGTGATTGGTTAGTTAGAAGTTTAAATAAGTTCAAGGGAATATACTGATTCACCCCTCCCCTATCTGTATTCTGGTTATTCAAAAAAATTGACATGACACATCATCTATTTTCAATAGAATGAATTGTGTTCCCTTCATATAACACATATCATTCTAGGAGCGTGGGATGTCATATCTATTGCCTTTGTTGGGGCAAAACAACTACCTAAATTAATCTTGAATCTCTTATGTGGTTGTCCTACAATATGGTTTGTAGTAGTCACATGCTACCCAATCATATGTCTATCTAACATAACACAACTTGCTACTCATATTGGTACCATCTAATAATCTTTTTTCTTAGTGATCACTGTCTTGCAATTTGTGTTTGAACATAAATCACTTTTGTATCTAAATTTTTTATTTTTATTTGACATTTTATATTCAGCTTACATTTTTGTGACAACACAACTCAAAAATATCTCAAGAAGGTTTAGGTCTCTTCCTTCAGGGCAACTCCACATGGATAGAGGATTTTTCTTCCCTTTTGTATATCAGTATAATTTTTTTAACTCTTTCTACTTTAGCTCAAATTTCTTTGTAACATGCTTGCTAAAATGGTGGCAAAATGTAATGTCATAAATTGCACCCTATGTAATTCAACATTATGTGGTGTCTTTTGTTTAAGTTGAATAAGAGATAATGACCAAACCTCACTCACTCTCTAATTGTACTTTGTTATCCTTTTTATCTAATTTCTTGGCTATGTGAATTTTTTGATTTTGGAATATGTGCATGTTGCAAAGATGTCTGCACATTGTGCATTCATTTCATGAAAATTTAGATTGAATGTGGTCATTGAGACATTACACCTACTAATTCTAGCAATGTAACACCTCCTTCTATACCCACCAAAATTGAGATGCTTCACCAATCCCTTTAACTTGCTATTTTCACTCACTTTTCTCTCTCCCTTGCTTCTTCTTGCAATAAAAAACCTTTTGGTTCTATTTGTGTGATTTTTAAAGGTTTTATTACTAGTTTTTTTGTATTTCATCCACCATTGCTAGACCCATTTGTTGCATTATCACTATGACCAAAGCTTCACATACTTGAGGGATTTGCTCTTGTCTTCACTTTAGAAAGCCTCATTTTTTTGGTGTCGAATGAGATTTATTTCCCTCTCTCATTACATTGTTCATTTACTCATCCCCATTTTAGAATACCATTTTGTATTCTCTCTTTTATTTCTCTTTCATTATCGTTTATCAATCCATTAATCTTGGTTGTTCGTGGAGGTGGAAAGACCAGAATGGAGGTCTGATTGTGGAAGATCTCTAAATCACAACCCCAATATTTTCATCCTCATTTATTTTGTGCGTAGGTTTGGAGCCAAGTGGAGTAGCATTGGATGAAGGCTTCATTCACCAAACCTCTCATGAAACTTCCCCAACTCTATCGTATGTTTATTCATTTCATCTAGTTTCATTTTCTTGCTTTTATTTTCATCATATGTATTACTTTAATTCTATGTTTGGCCTTTTTTGCAATTTTTGGTGTGGTCTTCTATGTTTCGCTCATATGCGACTCTTGCATGTCACACTATCAACATTAATTCACATGTGTGTCCTGGATAGAGAGCACACAGTGCTTGCTAGACAATCTCAATGACCTACATATTCCATTTCCATCATTTGTAGTGGTTCATCCAAGAGTTTTGTCCACATTTTCACAACATCGAAGAGTTTTGTCCACATTTTCATCCTTAATGAGTAAACATCAAAGACAAAGGAATCCAAAGGTTTACTCTGAGTGGAGAGGGGGTAATTGAGCCCTTGATGGGTCTAAACACCATTTGTAGTGGTTCATTTTTCTTACTCTACAATATATCTGTTAATAAGTGAACTTGAAATGGTAATCCTATTCAACCAAACTAAAGAAATGTCCATAAGAAAAATAAATTATAGTTATTATATAATAGTGCTATAAAATATAATGTTAATAATATAATGTGAATGGGTACTAATATATTCAATAATACATTATTAACATATATTAATAAGTTTAATATATGAATCAAGTAGATGGGCGATAAATTAATTTGTAGACTTAATTATAATTTTTTCATATAAGAACATATAAAACTTCATAATATTTAATATAATATAAATAGATGTACATATTTCCTTTTCTAATTTTAATTGTATGTTAATAAATATCTTATACAAAAATATGTTTCAAGTCTTATAACTATCATGCAAATAAAAGAAATAATTCTCCTCACATAATCTTACTAACAATTAATTCATATAATAAAAATCATATATTGTAATGATAAACAATATAAAATTCAATTTAAAAACATATAATTTTAGTTTTCTATGACGATGAATGGAAAAGCAATATATTTATGAAATAATGATTGATATTTTCTCAAACGATAAAAATTGTGTTTCTAAATTGAGAAAACAAAGTTTGTAGGATAAAATAGAATATGTGAATCTAAACTCATGAGATGCACTTTTAGTTTTACTATTTTTTTTTTTTATTTGTAAAGAAATATGCTCCCTAATAGCACGAGCCAATTATAATATATTCATACTATTTGTTGCTTTAGATATTTCTAACCATTAAAGTTGGGTATTTCTTGGACATCCGACATAAAACATAAGATTTTAGTGACAATGTCCAAGATCTACTTTTTGCAAAATGTTGAAAAAAAAAAATTAAAAATAAAAGGAAAAAAAAAACAAAAAAAGTAAACATCAATCTTACTCTCCACCATACTTGTACAGCTTTCAATATTGATATAAAAAAGGTCACAATATTATAAATCTCTGTCTTTTGTGTGTGAACACGTTTACTGTTATAAGGGGTTTTTAAGCTCAACTAATGTGAAACAGAGCAGAGTCTTATAAACATCGATATAGAAAAAGAGCAGTAACTGTGTTGACTTGACATGTATAGAATTAAATTGTTTTATTATTCTGTTCTTCATCTGCCTTTCCCTCTTTGAATCGGCTTTAGAACGATTAAAATAAATATAAATTTGATGGTTTCATTTTTTTAAATTTATTTATTTCCTTGAATGACTTAAGAGTTCCACCGTCATATCTACCGCTTTTGAGATATTTTAATAAAAATACGTTCACAAGGCCATTAGTTGTATGTACGTCCCCATGATTCTGGAAATTGCCTGTCAAAAGTTTGCTATGATGGACGGCCGTTATTTTCATTATTCAGGTTAACTATATTTATTTAAGAGATTTCGGAATATATAATACAGTGTATCGTTTATATAATTATACATAAATATTACCATTATATCGTTTAAATAATAATATAGACTAGGACATAATATCTACAGCTCATCCATGGATGCTGATGCGTTCCATAGTTTTTCAGTGTGTTTTCACATCAAATACAACTTTGAACATAAATTTTTGAGTGTAATACGACTTCATCATAATTAATACAATAATTATAGTAACAATATTATTATATTGTGTTTTATTATTAATATATAGAAAAAAAACATTTCCTTTTTAGGCATTTAGTTTCATTGAGGCTCTCCTTTTTATTATCTTTTTTCTCTTTCTAGTGGTTCTGGTTTTTTCCCATCAATTAAATTTGGTTTTTCTTTCTTACTTTATTTTTTCATTATGTAATTCTAGTTTTTGAAACTTCATGTCACCTTTCATTCTATCTTTCCACTTGATTTTTTAGCTAGTTTTGATCTACAACAAATCATTTCCTCTTCTCCAACATTCTATTATTCTAATGATGAATCATAGAATGTGAAATCAAATCCAAAAACAAAATAGATAAATAAGATGAATGGGAAAACTTGAAAAGACAATCCTTTGCCTTTGACAAAACCCACTACCTACAAAGTAAATAGTTGCATTGTAACATTCCTCACATTTTCTACAACTTAGGTATTTTTTGTGGTTGCAAATCTCCATGTTAAAAGGACTCTTTACAAATCATTGCGCTTTAAAACATTCAAAGTGAAATGTGGCGTTGATAGTTCTAGACACAGGTGCTAAGCATCCCTATTTCGAAGGTGGTTTTGTCATGCATCAATGTAAAAAATGATATCAAGAGGCTCTGCACACCTGTCTGCTAAAAATTTGGATCAAACCGGCAGGATAGGAGCATTGTACACCCTAGTCTTAATGTTTCTAGCTATTCGATTTTTGACATTGTTTGTAACTATATACTCTTTCCAACAATATGACTATCTCAACCGTAATCTTCAAATTTGAACCTACACACATCCGTAATCTTCAAATTTGAACCTACACACATTGAAAGAGGAAAAAAAATTGTACTTACCTAAGTCAAACTTCATGTTGATGTTCCCACCTCAACAAAAATAATGAATGATGATAAATGATGCCAGACCTCAAGAATGGAGAGAAGGAAAATCATTTGTAAGATAGGAAAGCATAAGACAAAACACAATTATCACATTGCCTACAAAGAAAACAATGGCATCATAACTTTCCTTTCATTTTCCGCAACTTAAGTGCTTTATGTGGCTGCAAATTTTTGTGTTAAAAGGATTCTATCCAAATCATTGCATGCTGAAACATGCAAAGCGACATGTTTTACGACATTTCCATATTCTATTTTTGTGGAATACAATTTTCCTAGCAAGGAGAGTATCTCTTGGAAATAAATGAAATCAAGATTGAACAAATATTAAAATTAAAAAGGTAGGGTAATGAAGGTTGAAAATGAGGTTCTTGCTATTCTTGGAGTCATAGCCCACACGCTTGTAACAAACTCTACTATTCTACAATGTGATCCACATCCACAACGAAGACAATTTATTTTGTTTTTTTATATTTGGGCTTTGAGAAACAAGCATCATCAATTGATTAATCCCGGGATTGAACTCTAAGGTAAAAACAACAATTGATTAATCCCGGGATTGAACTCTAAGGTAAAAACAAATTAACACTCCATTAACACATTTTTTAATGAATGTGAGAGAGGAGGTTTGAAATAGAAATATCTTTCACATAATAATAATAATGAGTTGTTAGCAACGAAACGATTTCAATCACAAACATTAAGCTTAAACATTCAGGTTTATAATCCATGATTCAATCATATCAAATACAAAACTAAATATCTTATCACTTCATTTATAACATGATTGCATTTTTATTTAATATTACTTAATTGAATCTAACAACAACTCGAAAATTCATCTAACATGGGAGTAGAGTTTGAAAAACCAAATACTCTAAACCTTAGAGTAGATAAGCTTGTTGATGATGTCTTTAAGATTTAGCATTATAGTTCAATTTAATGTTCAATTAGGTTCAAGGTTAGTGTTTAATTTGTGTTAAGGTTTTATAAGTGCAAGAGTGCAATTTAGGTTTTGTTTTTAGAGTTAGGTTTCAATTTGGTTTAGTATTAGGGTTCAATTTTATCTGGTGTTAAGGTTAAGGTTTAAGATTTATGATTGATTAAATTCTATTAGTTTAAAAATATGTAATGAGGACATATTAGTTAATAATGAGATCACTTGATAAGACACTTATTAGAGTTATCATTTAATTAAAAAACCATTAAAATAGGATTAGTATAAGGCTCAATTCAACCTTTAGGGTTAAGGTTAAATTTGGTTTAGTGTTAAGGTTAGGGTTGAGTCTTCTTTAATGTGTAATTTGGTCTAGGGTTAAATTTAGGGTTCAACCTAGTTTGATATTTAATTTGATTTTCAGGGTTGATTATTGTGATAATATCCCATTTTTAATAGCTACTTCATTTTTGTCCTACTTATAGTATTCTCCTTAATGGTTGTTATTGTGAGATATGATGGTTACTGTGTTAAGAATCTCTCAAGTTGTTTCCAATAAAAGTAGAGTAGGAGGTAAGATCCATGGAAGGTACTTGGTGATATGTGAATACTTGGATGAAAGATATGTTGTGATGGAGGCATGTGGGATTATGGACTAGATTGGATAGAAGGGATGGAGTGATCAGGATGTGTAAAAGGTTAGGATGTTGAATCCATGTGTAAATGTCATGGAACCAATAGTAATCAAATCAAAACATTTGCACACCACGATCTATTTTAAATTTGCCCTTGATTGGATGTGACGATAGTGAAATTAAATTTTTAAGTTTTGAGCCTTGGTGGTTTAGGAGATTATATATTTTAATATTCATCGATGTTGGGGCTATGAGATTTATATTGGGTACACATATTGCAATATTTTAAACCCAAATGAATTTTATAACCATATTTGTTTGATTATTCTTTAGATATTTTTATACATGAATTTGAGATGATAAAAAATTGGGTCCCAATTGGATTCCATTTTTTAAAGATTTTTGGATTAACAACCATAAACTTTTGGCTTTATATTTAAGATTTTTTTTAAGGTTCTTGGATTTTGAAGACTAGATTTTGGTACCTAGATGAAATTTGGAGTTTGTGATTTTTGAGTACTTGGCTGTTAAAATTTAATATATTGAATGTTGGGATTATGAATATGAAACATTTGGATTGAGGTAGAGTTTTGAAACTTTTCCCTTTAAAATATTTAGGATTATATGTTTAGGATACAAGGATTTTATGCATTTGAAGGGGTTTCGAAGGATATGTTTGATGTTCACTTTTATTTATACACTAAAGCTGTGATTTTCTCTAATGTGTTTAGACAAATGTAGACACAAGATTGGAAAATCATATAGGAAGTTAAAAATTTGTAGTACTTTATTGACCCTTAGGGTAATTCTTCTTGCATGGTTCCTAGATTCTAAGCCCATATTTATTCCCTATATCATAGTGTAGGTTAAATCATGGTAAATCTACTAGGTGAGATCATGGACACTAATTTAAAGACTTTCATCTACAAGGTTCCATAGCTTATCTTTCTTGGGGCATAGTATTAATGACCTTGGGCACCTTTCTACCTCTACTCATGGGCATGGTAATCTAAAATAATTATATTCTAACGATTTTTATTACATAGAGATAATAATCTCTTGTATTTGTGCTCAACATTTCTAGTTAGGGTTCTAGTAATGATTATACTATCCCTACTAATGTATGAGGTAGAACTAATGATGCTATTGAATAATGTAAATAAGGATATAATAATTAAAAAAAATAAAAGCTCATTACTCTGAAATTCATGTAAATCTCCAATATAATGTTGTATGTATATGCTCTTGATTTTAATACTTATATTCCTATTACTCATTTTAAAAATATTTACTTGCTCAAAATAGGATATTGAAGATTATGAATGGATGCTATGATTCAATCTTAGATTGAGAGTAGGTAGGCCATGAAAGTTTCAATGGATGGAGATAGATGGTGGCTATTATTAGTTAATTAGCTATTTCATTAATTAATAGATTAATTATTTATTTTCATAAAATGGTTAAGTAAATTAAGTTTGAATCGTAAATTGTTTTAGTTTTTATTTGATTATTTCTTGATTGGATCTTTTATCAATTTGATGAATTAGAGAATGAATTGAATAAAAGTAGGAAATTAATGTTATTAACAGTAGACACTAATATATACACAATTAACCTAGTTAGAAAGAATCAATCAATGCTAGTGACCAATAGCTGGTATATAAAATGTGTTACTACTTATCAGATTGCCATTATTTTTGTGTCAAAGTTATACTATATACTCTAGTCCGTTATCTATTACCGAAATATTCAGTCGGTATGTACAGTCTAGTTGGTTACAGAAGAAAGCAGTCATAGAACGCAGTATACAACGAGCTGTCTACCGAGTATCATTTCATGTCTACAGAGCAGCAAAGGTGACACACCGAGTTGATTTACACTGAGTGAAACGTGTTACCAGATTCATTGAACCTGGACATGCATATGAAAACGTGTTACGAGATCAAGGCACATCTAACCGTTATCACATTGGAAATTGCACTTAAAGATTGTGTATGATTTTGAGGTTATCTAACCAATGAAATATTTTACATGATTATTCATTCAATAAATCATGTTTGTAAGATCGAAGCAATGAATTGGATCACCATCATAAGAGATCTATTTATACATCATGAGTTAAGAGTTAAAGGTGTGTGCATGAGTGTAAGAGGACTGTTACAGAGACATAGAGGTCACCGAGAAGGTTTTTAGAGAACAGTCAAAGAACAGAGTAAACAAAAGGGTTTACTGAGTTACTATATGGGTTACCGAGGTATGCTATAAGCAAGGTAATCTATTCTGAGCACATAAAATCTGGTATAACATTTTAGATGTAAAGTTGCAGATATTTGTAATGATTTTATTGTAATATTGTGAAATTGAAAGAGAAACCTTTAACAGGGTAAAAGACTCTAATCAAGTCTATAAATTGTAAAGCCTCTAACCAGGTGCAGCATTTAGATGAAGTGTTGTAAAATCCTTTAGCAAGGTAAATCTAACAGATCTTGTTACTCCTAACAGGGTAAGCTATCAGAAATAGCTAAACATGTAGCTCTAATCGAGCACCCTTTATTATTGCAATAGTGAAGTTGTGGGTGCCATCCCCACTGTAGTTTTCCTCTCTAACCAAGAGTTTTTGCGTAACCAAAATATGTGTTATGGAGTGAATCATGTATGATTGTTATCTATTTGTTTTAGTTTTATATTATGTTACTACACTATTCGGTTTATGCATAACAGTAAAGATATTGTTGAAGAAATGTTTTGAAGTACTGATTCACCCCTCCCCTCTCAGTACATTAGCTTTCCATATTGGACCTAACAAATTGTATCAGAGCTCATATCTTGGAAAAGGGTTTAACTGCCTAAAGAGAAAGATCTTGTCAATGGAAGGCTATAAACATTCTCGAAGGATTGTGTATCTGCAAGAAGAGCTGGATCATGCTAATCAAGTGATTGTAGACATGCAAAGGCAAATGCAAAAATCTCTGAAAGTGAGAAGAAGATTATCTGATGATTTGCAGGACTCTCAAGAGTTAGTGGAACAAATTGAGACATCATCTGAAAATAGTATATCTGAAGAAACTGAAGAAATGATTGGAGTATTGAAAGAAAAGAGCAAAGCACTGGCTGATCAACTAAAAGCAATGAAAAGAGAACATGAACATTTCGGCACATAGATGACTAAAAATCTAGATGCATTGAGAAGAGTTGAGGATAAAGTAAGAGATCTAGAAAGAGAGAAACAACAACTTGAAGTCTTAGTATCTGATAAGAATGATGAAATCACAAGGTTGACTGGAATTCAATAAAACCTATCAGATCAAATAGGTTATGCACATCATAAAGCAATTTTGAAGAATGATGAGAATCAAGCATTGAAACTTGAAGTATCAAAGTTAACCGATGAACTTGAAACAGAGAAGAAATCCAAAGAAACACTGAAGAAGAGTTATGAAGCATCAAAGATGTTGGATGAGCAACTGAACACAAGACGACCCAACAAAGATGCAGGACTCAGTTACAAAGGAAAAGACTCTACCGAGAAGGGAATTCATACTACCGAGAGAGGAGAATCATCAAAGCAAGCTGGAAATAGGAATAACATCAAAAGAAAGAAGCCTATTTGCAACTACTATGGAAATCAAGGTCACACTGCCAACATATGTCAAATAAGAAAAGGTAAGCAACCGAATGTCACTAAGTCCAATGGTTATTGTTACAATTGCAATAAATATGGTCACACATCTAATCAATGTAGGACAAAGTCTGTTAACAATTATTAGAAGGCAAAATTCAAAGGGTTTTGTAAAAAATGCAATAGATATGGACATAGTACTGAGAAGTGTTGGTTTAAGCAAAAGAACTTTATGTGGTCTACACACTGAGCAAATGCTAGAGGTTACCGAACTCACATAGATCCTTACTGATAGTATTCTGTAGTACCATGGGATTACAATACAAGGATATGGTGTGAATGTTGTTGGAAGATATGGACATATTAGTGCTAACTACTCTATAAGGTTTGGAATGAACAACCAAAGATCATGGAGAAATCCTAGTATGGCATGTTTTCATTGTCACAAAGTGGGACACTTGGCTGGAGATTGCAGAGATCAACTTAGAAAAGACACTGAGGAAATAAAAGAAAAATTAAAGATTATTTGGAAAAAGAAGGAAATTGTGTCAAATGAAGAAAGCACCTTACCTACCGAGTTAGGTGCTCCTATTCCAAATTAATCAGTAAAGGTATGAAGGGACTGCATTCTCTAAAGGTTAAAATCTTAACAGTTCCTATTCTATTATGTACTAAATTCAAAATCTGCATAGTTAAGATGTAATAGTAAGTTTGAAATTTTATCAAAGTCTTTGAAGCACTTTACAGGAAACCTGTCAAGTCGGTGAATACAGGAAGTCTGTCAAGTTGGTAAATGAAGGAAGTTTGGTTACTCAGTTAAAACAGAAAAAGGAGAGTAAATTGGTTAAAGGTGAACCGAGTGCATTTAATGTTTTTGACCTAACCTGCACGGAGCCCGATAAGGTATTTTGTGTACTTAAAAACATTTTCGCAGTCATTTACACTTACCAAGTTTTCAAGAAAGTAGAGCAAGCGATTCAAAGGCGATCAATCCTACAAAGCAAATTCAAGGTATTTACATCAAATCTCAACACATTGTTAAGCTGATTTACCGAGCATATCTAGTTGCCATTATCTGCTAAGTATAAAGCATCTGTCATTTGAAATCTTGAAACCCTAAGGACTCTTTGTTAGTTTTTTATCTAAAATCTTCAAATGGCGCCCAAGATCCAAGATCCCATAGTTGTCAAGAATGTAGAGAAGCCCTCACTGAAATACTCTTTGACTCCCAAAGTTGCTTCTGAAGTGGATGACAAAACCGCCTTTTCACTCATCCCGGACAGAGTGTTGTTAGTCAAAGATGTGAGATTCTTCACCAAATGTCGTGTTGAAGAACTTGGTCATGTTGAAATCAGAGACACCTATGACGAGCTATGTACCGATGCTATATTGAACAGCAAGTATGAGCACATCAAAGTGAAGGGATTAACTGAAGCCCTAGTGGGTCAAGTTTGTTCTGAGCAGAGTTCACGATGATTTCATGTGGCTAGAAGAGAAACCATTCAAGATTACCAAGGAAATCATTCATCTAATTACCGGTTACCCTATCTATGATCATGCACGAGCCCAGAAGATGATATCACAAAAGGAATTGATCAGTTTAATCGGAGTGGAATCTGATTGCAAAGGATTGAAGCTGAATAATGTCACTGATGAAGAATTAAAATTCACCATTAGAGTAATGGGCTACTATTTCTTCCAATCGGCAAGGAAAAATAGTGTTCCCTGTGCAGCAGTAGACTTGGCATACAAAATTGTGAAAAAGGGAATGAAAATTGACCTATGTGAGGTATTGCTGAAGAACCTATTTGAAAATCTGAACACCATCAGGAAGCCAAAGAAGAATAAATCGGCTAATACTCTAAAGTTTGGATCACTATTGGTATGCATGTTTTTCTACTTTGAAAAATTCTTTCCATCAGTCGGTAAAGTTGTTTGGGAGCTACACCGACCAATCACCCATCAAATTAATGACTTCATTAAGAAGTTAGGAGATAATTTCAATGATATCATGGATGATTACTTTAGTAAATTTCAAGAGAAAATGCATAACAGATATAGGATACCACCCCAACTATTAGAGAAATACAAAAATGATATATGTTTTGAAGTTGACACCGATTACTATTATGTGAATGTTGTGGAACCGAGGACTCAATCTTTGTCACCAATGGGTTACAAGATTGATTTTGACATCACAAAACAGCAAATTGATGCATTTCTTACATTGCCCAGACATGCTACCGAGCTAAGGTATGGTACCTATGATGAAGTAAAGGAAAAGGTAAAGATGAATATTGTAGTACCCAAAGCTACAAGAAAGGCATCAAAGATGATTAAGGCATTGTTTGAGAAATTCGGAGAAGACTCTTCCTCTACACCTGTCAAAGGCACCATTGCCATTACTAAAGAGGAATCTGAAGCCCAAGAGGCAGCTATAACACTGAGCACTGAATTGCCTAAGGGTAAAGTGTTAAAGAGAAAGAAATAGGACACATCAAAAGTCTCACCGACTCCACCTCCAATAAAGCGACCTAACACTAGAGCATCTGCAACCTCACCGAGTAAGAAGACAAAGAGTGTTACTATTCCCAAGGTAACAAAGACATACAAGAAATCTACTCGGAGACTCATTTTGGCAAAAGAGTCTAGTGATACTGAATTAGAGGATGCAAGCAAATTCCAAATTGTCAAGAGCAAGAAGGTAAATGTACATAGTGTTGAAAACTTCTGTGCTAATCTGAAAGAATATGGTGGATTTGGAGGATTTAGATATGTTAAGTATGAAACTAGGAACAATGATGAAAAGAGACAAATTGAAGAAGTTGTCATCTGCACACTTCTAAAGTTCCGGTTAGCTCCATTGGAACTAGCTAAGTCACTTCCAAATGAACTATATCTGCATATTCATAATAGGTGGAAGTATGCAATGGACTCAGAGAAACAAATTAGAGAAAGAAGTCTAGTCCATCTCTTTCCTGATATGTTAGTAGCTGAAATAAAGGAACATCTGACAACCTACAATTCAAAGTTTCTTGTCAAACAAAGAGCCTTAAAACTGATGAATGGGTTATATATTGACATAGAAAATGAGACAAAAGAAAAGTGGTAGGAAATATTCAAAATCAAGGATTCCGGTGAGCAAGCTATAGTTGAAATCGTTGATGTCACCGAGCATGATCCTGATGTCACCGAGCAAGGTCCTGATGCTACCCAACAAGACCCTGCTGACACCATTCAAATAGATGAAGATGTCATGGATACAGAGGCCCTGGAACAAGAAATAATAGAAGGCACTACATATGCAAAACTTGTATCTAGTGAATCCATCTTGGAACAAGTTTAGCCTTATCCACCGGTCAAGCAACCTGTCTCAACTGAAACTACTCAGGATATAGATCAAGGCACTGAAGGTCACAAATCTACAATAGGAGAAGGTACTACTTAAGAGCAGACATCTCAAGCACCTTCTAGCACTGAGAATGTTGCAACTGAGACACCAAGTACCGAGACACCGAAGGATTCTACAGAGACTAAAAGAATCGATCAAAGTGTTGCCTCTACTGAGCAACCTACCGAGGGTAATCAAGCCTCACAAGCAATTGTCTTAATTCCATCGGTGAAAGGTAAAGAAAAGAAAGTGAAGAAGCATAGTTTTAAACTTGATTTGTCAAAACCAATAGTGTTGCCCAATGTTGATATATCAAAATTGAAAGGGCAAGCACTCATTGATTTCGGTGAACTGTGCAAAGCAAAGGCCGAACAAGAGAAGCAAATGGCCATTCAAAAGAAAAATAAAGTACTTCAGAAGGTAAAAGCACTCCTAATAGATATGCTACCTAAAGCTACAATATCAACAGATGCAGCCATCCACATTCAACTGGATGAACTCCTAACAAAGATAGAAACATCTGGAGTAGATGCATCGGAGTATTTGAGAAAGCTGAAAGACAAAGAGCTCACTACCAAAATGATAGAAGAGGTACAAAAAGTTGTCGCTATTGGCAAAGTTAAACTTGTCAAATTTATTGCTGAGTTGACTCCTCAACTCAAGCACATTCATTATTTATTTCAGAAACTCTGCACATTTTCTTTATTCATTAAAGACATTAAGAATAAAACAGAGGCAATTGAGAAAGAGATCACTGATCTCTCAAGCAAGTTGACCACAGAGCCAAATTCAATTCAGAATTTTTATACAAAGCTTCAATAGCTCATGGCTCAACAATTGGACTTAAGAAATGAAGAACACAAGATCAGGATGGACATAATGACACTTTAGACATTATTCCTTCCACATCTTTCATCAGTCCAAGAATAGATCAACCGAGCCACATACCTATCTAATACTCAAGAGGGAAGCACTCTAGATGGCTTAATATCGCTATTAGCTGATATTCAAGCACAAAATTCTTTAATGGACAGTGTAAAGGATGCACTCTCTGTCGCTCTCACCGACGCTCGGACCAAGTACAAATCTATTTTTGACCAATTACCGCCCCCAGATGGAAATTAAGTTTTGATGTTTGTCAAAAAGGGGGAGTAATATGATAGTCTTGGGGGAACAATACAATATATTTGGGGAGTGATACAGTTTTGATACATTATTGAGAGAATGATATAGTATTCAAGTATAGTATATAGGGGGAGTATACCGAGCAGAGTAAGCAGAGTATCCAAAGAGTAGTATACAGAACAGTAAGCAAAGCACAAGAACCAATCACCAAGCATGCAAAATCAGAGTTATGTACATTATATCAACAAGGGGAGTATGTCTGATATATTATTTTATTGACTATTGTATATACTATCAGTATAGTCATTTTGCAAAGTATATAGATTTTTGAGTTATAACTTTGAAAGTAGTTTTTGTCAAACATCTCAACTAATGTCAAAAGGGGAGATTGTTACTACTTATCAAATTGCCATTAGTTTTATGTCAAAGTTATACTATATACTCTAGTTGGTATGTATAGTCTAGTTGGTTACAGAAGAAAGCAGTCACAGAACGTAGTATACACCGAGCTGTCTACCGAGTATCATTTCATGTCTACCGAGCAGCAAAGATGACACACCGAGTTGATTTACACCGAGTGAAACGTGTTACCAGATTCATTGAACCTGGACATGCATATGAAAACATGTTACAAGATCGAGGCACATCTAACCGTTATCACATTGGAAATTGCACTTAAAGATTGTGTATGATTTTGAGGTTATCTAACCAATGAAATATTTTACATGATTATTCATTCAATAAATCGTGTTTGTAAGATTGAAGCGATAAATTGGATCACCGTCATAAGAGATCTATTTATACAGCATGAGTTAAGAGTTAAAGGTGTGTGCATGAGTGTAAGAAGACTGTTATAGAGACACAAAGGTCACCAAGAAGGTTTTTAGAGAACAGTCAAAGAACAGAGTAAACAGAAGGGTTTACCAAGTTACTATATGGGTTACCGAGGTATGCTATAAGCAAGGTAATCTATTCTGAGCACATAGAATCTGGTATAACATTTCAGATGTAAAGTTGCAGATATTTGTAATGATTTTATTGTAATATTGTGAAATTGAAAGAGAAACCTTTAACAGGGTAAAAGACTCTAATCAAGTCTATAAATTATAAAGCCTCTAACCAAGTGCAGCATTTAGATGAAGTGTTGTAAAATCCTTTAGCAACTTAGATCTAACAGATCTTGTTACTCCTAATAGGGTAAGCTATCAGAAATAGCTAAACATGTAGCTCTAATCGAGCACCCTTTATTATTGCAGTAGTGAAGTTGTGGGTGCCATCCCCACCGTAGTTTTTCTCTCTAACCAAAAGTTTCTGTGTAACCAAAATATATGTGTTATGGAGTGAATCATGTATGATTGTTATATATTTGTTTTAGTTTTATATTATGTTACTACACTATTCAGTTTATGCATAACAGTAAAGATATTGTTGAAGAAATGTTTTGAAGTATTGATTCACCCCTCCCCTCTCAGTACATTAGCTTTCCATATTGGACCTAACAAAATGATATGCCAATAATATGCTAGCAATCACACATGAAAAGCTTCAAAATTCATACAACAAGAGATTTGGTAGATATATCAACATGTTTTTCTTGAGTCAAATAAAAAAGAAGCTTGATATTTTATCGATAAATATACTCACATATATGGTGAAATTGAACCTCAAAATGTTATGTTCACTAATGAAAAATGGGATTGTGAACGGGCTTCATCGCACATTAATTGTAACAAAAAGAAGTTGTAGGACCCATCTTAGGAACATCCATAAATATAAAAAAATACAATATAACCATATAACCTCATAGAAAACACCACTTGTGGTGTGATATTCCGCCTCTATGGAAGAGTGAGCAACAATGATTTGTTTTTTTCTCCCTCAATGTTGTTGACCCAAATCCAAAAAGGAAAATGAAGCCTAAGATATACTTCCTATCATCAATTGAACATATGTAGTCCACATCTATGTATCCAAACAAATAAAAAATTATATTTAACTTGTATTATAGGTTATATGCCATTGTACTATGAATATATCTCAAAACATACTTTGGTTCTTTCTAATGGACAAGCTTAGGTTCTTGTATTAAACTAGAATGCTAGTTGGTATTAAATCTTGGTATAAGTTGGATAGATGAATCCCCCAATGTTTGACAAAGACTAACATTCACCTAAGGTGATGATGGATCATGGCAAGAAAGTTGCAATCTTGTCTCCATAGGTTTTCAATCTTCTATACTAAATTTTTATATTCAATTTATGATAATTTTTAAAATTAAATGTACATAATGAATTTTTAAATGAATGCATTTAATTATTTAGGATATTTGCAAGAAAATGATTTAATTAGTTAATTAAGTACTAAATATTATTTAGTCGATTTTATTTTTGTAATGTAGATAACTAATATGAGATGAATTACCATATGAATATATATCAAGAGATATTAAGATAGGGGTGATGGTACCAAAATGAGTGTTAATTAGATTTTATTGTGTACACCTTGATGTCCTCGTATTAATACAGTTCTTTCCACTTAGTGAATTTATTTGTGTTTTAGATTGTTTGGGTCTTGCCCTTTATTTCTTTTTAATCTTTTATCTAGACCTCCTCTTGCCTAAATTCTAAGGATGTGCTATTTTGTGATATTTTGCCAAGATCAAGAGCTCAATGAAAAGTACAAAAGAGAGACAAAATATAGGACAAGAATAAACTATATTCTCATCAATAGATAAATGATCAATTGTTACATACAATGAATATGAGCCTGCTTATATAGGCAAGGCTATATGGATATGTGAGCACACAAACATGACATGTGGCTCAATAAGAAACAAGGGTAGGTAGGGATAAGTAGGGGTAGGTAGGAGAAACAATATAATATTTCACATGAGGTGGATCACCCATAGAATGTGGAATGTAACAACAAGATAAGACCACAAAAGGTGGAAATTCTCCTACACACACTATCCCAATGTGGCACAAACACCCAAGTGTCTCATACCCAAACTACTATGAAATGCATTATCCTAAGTAAACTTAAGTAAGGTGTAATAATGTCCAACATGAATAATTAATTACACCAACATATTCTAACACTCATTTTGTTTTTGAAAATAACGTATTATTACTTTTTCTCCTCATAAAAAATTGTGAACACCTTATTTGTTAAGAAAAACATTTGATAGGAATTTAAAAGATACATATCTTACAAACCATCATATACTTATGCATCTAAATTTTGTGAATTAAATAATTATTTTGATTATAATAATCCAAATTAATACTTATTTAGTTAAAATATTAAAATAATTAGAAATTAGAAATAATTAAAAGTAGAGTTATAGCACGATTGATTAAAATACTTATAATGATAAATTATAATAATATTAAATTAAAAAATTAAAATTATAAATTATATAAAATATAATATTAACCTGTTAATTATTATTATAAAGTTTAAAATTATTAAATTATAATTATGTGACCCAATTTAATATAATTATATTCACCTCGTAATAAAATTTATCATGTCATTCTCACTTTTTTTTAATTAATTAAATTTATACATTTTAATTCATTTATATTTTAAATCCTAAAAAAATACCTAAACATTTGGTTTATTGTAGTAGATCCCTATCATAATTGTTTAGCCAATCAAATTGTGAAGAATTAATTTTTAAAATTTAAAAACCTTAAAAAAGTTGTATACAAGATTTTAAAAACATATTACCAAAAAAAAAATCACTTAAATTAAGCTGCTAACAATAATACTATAATATACTAATAATAAAGTACTGGTTTTCACAATAAATTTAATATAACTATGGATATACTATTTTTTGATGCTCTAGATGTTTATGTTTTAGGTTGCGGAGGCAACTGAGAGGGGGGGGTGAATCAGTTGCCTATTAATTTCAATCCAAATATAAAATAACCAACCTTAGTGCATAATACTGGTAAACCAAACTTAAATGTCGGTAGATCGTTTAGCAATTAATAACAGTACCGGTAAAGTTTAATGCATGAAACAGAAAGACAAATAACATACACAACACATAACACAGTTATTTGTACGTGGAAACCCTGTAAGGGGAAAAACCACAGTGGGAAACCTTACCCACAATCAGATGATATTACTGCAGATAGTATGTGTGTACAAATGGGGTCTGCACATGCAGAAAGGCCAACTACCTAGAGCTCACTGCTTAATTACAAAATGGGAGTCACACCGACTACAATTGGATGGTTAAATCCAATGATAATGTACTGCTCAAAAAAGAATCTACATATGCTGGATTCAGTACCGGTTAAGCTCTGATTGTCTTCCTCATACCTTCCTTGAATCTTCAAATGATGTTTGTGTGTATAGCTCTTCTTATATTCGCATATACCTTATTACAATCCTTTTTTCACACTCCACTACTACTATCTAATCTCATAAATGAGATCTTACATATATACCAAAACGTAAGACCAAATGTGTAAGTCGGCTAACTAAGATATTACAATTAAATAAATTACAAATAAATCAATATGCGATGCATGATCTCAGCTCAATGCATTTATAATAATAACCAATCAATAAAACATCTCCATAACATGTCGTGTTGATCTGGAATAGATAATGCTTGTCGATCCATAACCTAGACCTATTTGTAGATAACATCAAATATGCAAACTCGATAGTACCAATAATCAAATCACCAAAACCAAGTGTCAAAAAATAGCTTCAAAATAACCAAGTAATCTCTAGATGATAACAGATCATTCTCAGTGTCGGTGAACAATATAACTTGCCGATGAACAAGATACCAATGACTGTGCATAAGTCACTGAACATGTCGATGAACATAACCAAAGGTCTCGAAGTGTTCTCAAGTGTTGACATCAATGTCAAAACCAATGCAACACATCCATAATACCAACATTATGTACTGTTATTTTATTTTATGCTTTTATCGAAGAAAAGAAAAATCATATGTTAATGTGGCTTCTCACTTTGACCGAATAAGGCAATAAAGTATTGCCACATGATTTATGTGAATGGCACTTGAGATTCCCGTGCATGTATTTTTTGTTCCCTTGTTTCCAATGCAAAATGCTATCTGTTTGGTCTTAAAAGCCGATTTATATTATTTCAAATCTATCAAATAATTGACCCCATGCATAAATCCTTTCCTTTCAATCAAAACTTTAATATAACGATATAAAGATATATATTAAGATGTAAAATTTCATTTATATACAATATAATATAAATGGATGCATATATTTCTTTTCTTAATTTTAATTATATGTTAATAAATATCTTAAATAATAATAATATAGTCCATGTCTTATAACTATCATATAAGTAAACCATTTTCGCCATGGGGTTAAGATCTCTTTGCCTTTCTATTTAGCTTCATCCCTGAATGAAAGCTTGGCTGACCATGCTAAAAAACCCAAATCCTATCTCATAGCTCATCAAGGTCTCATCCTGCTCATTTATGAACACTTGAAGAAAAAAGCTAGGGTTAATAAGGAAGATCATTTGGTGGCAAATGCCCATATTTCAGATAGTCGTGATGGTTCTGAGTCTGACGATGATTTGTCTAATGTTCCTCTTCATAAAAAAAGGAGGGTTGATGATTTTGATAAAGAGGACACGAATGTGGAGGCTGGTTCGAAGGAGGAACAGGGGAAGGCAGTTGACTATGAAGCAAAGAGTGAGAAGAAAGAGGTTGTAGGAGAAGAGGAGGAGGTGCAGAGAAAAGTGTATGCTAAAAAGCTTGATTCAAACCCTATTGTCTTGAATAGCGGGAATGTTGCCCAGAATACCACGGAGGAAGCTAACCCTAAATCTGTGAGCTCTGAACAGGCTAGGGAAATGACGGACTCCATTTTGAACGCTACTAGAAATAACACTCTGCAACTTTTCAATTTCCAGAAATGGGTAATTGAAAATATTACCAGTATTCAGAATAAACAGAGAGATTTGGAGTATAAGATTTAGGATTTGATTAAGGATACCAATATTGGGAAAGAGGATGCAGAGGTGGGCACCAGTGAGACAAAGGATGAAAGTGAAATGCAAGTTTGGTCGGAAAAAGATATGATTAAGGGAGACTTTAAGCATCTGGAAGATGTGATCAAAATTGTCAAAGATAAGGCTGAGGTTGATAATGAAATTATTATCAATCGGGTTACTAAAACTGAGAAGGCATTGAAGAATTTTATGAATCATAGCCTTGAGGTTTTGAAGGTCTCATCTCAAAATATGAACGCCCTGGTGAATTGTCTAGAGAGGAACCAACATAACAAAGAAATGGTGATCATTGATGATATGCCGACCTCTAGCTCTGCTCCCCAAACTTCCAGACGAAGAACTAGGCAGACTACTTGTGATTTGGAGATGAAGACTAAAGACATTCATCTGAAGCAGGAGAACAAAGACCTGAGAGAAGCTGCTAAGGCCATGATGATGCTGGCTAAGGATGCGGAAGAGTATAAAAGTTTTTATCTAATATGTAAATCTGGTCTTTGTTTGCCAGTCTCTCGCTGGCTTTTTGTTGTCCCTTTCCCTTGCTGTTGTTTTTTTCTGCTGGTCTTTTGCAGCTTTTCTGTCTATGTTATGTTCTCTCTTGCTTCTTTCCTGATTATCTTTTCGTTGTGTAAGCGGGTTTCGGGTCCCTTAAAACCTGATTTTCCTTAATCAAAAACTATCATATAAGTAAATAAAATAATTTTATATAATAATAATCATATATTATAATGATGATATTCAACATAACTATAACTTATGTCAACAACAATGAAATCAAGACAACAAACTAGTACATTTCATATGTGTTCATAATACAAGTGTAGAATGACAAAAATTAACTCCATATATATATATATATATATATATATATATATATATATATATATATATGGGAGACAATCAAATAGTAATCTTTTGATCAAACAAAGGTAAAATCCAATAGAAAGATAAGTATAATTATTATATGATAGTATTACAAATTATTATAATGATAACATAATTTGAATGTATATTAAAATTTAGTAAAATAGATTGAATATACACAATTATATTAATTAGTAAGATGGATTAAATATACATAATTATATTAACAAGTTTATCAGGTGAATCTAGTAAGTAGATTATTAATTAATTTATATTAAATATAAATATTTTTTTCTCTATATTAAGATATTAAATTTCATATATATAATATAATATAAAAGGATATACAAATTTCTTTTCTTAATTTTAATTATATATTAATACATACTTCATATAATAATATAATACATGTCTTATAGCTATCATACAAGTAAGATAAATAATTATTTGTATAATCTTTCTAATAATTAATTTTTATTATAATAATCATTTATCGTAATGATGATATTCAACATAACTATAATTTATGTGAACAATATTGAAATCAACACAACGAACTAGCACACTTCATATTTGTTCACTATACAAGTGTTGAATGACAAATATTCAATTAAACAAATCTTAAAAATGATCAACAAAAGCTAAAGCTCAACAAGAATAAATGGTACATCATTCACACACCAACTGCTAAATTTGTGCCATTTAGTGGCTAGTATCTGCTTTATATTATTATTGAAGAGTAATTGAAGAATAGATGATAGATGCGTTGTGGTATACTAATTTGAAAACAAGATAGATAATAGTTTCAGAAGTTGCATGTATTACTTATTTATTGATTTGTAATAGGCATAAATATGACTATATTGATCAATTGATTTAGAGTTATAACCTTATAATGTTGTTAGAGTAATTAGTTAAAGAGAAACAACTATTGGATATTGTAATTATTTTACCACAAAGTGAAAGCATAGTTTATATTAACCATAACTTAATTTTTAAGTGGCTGAAAAATATTATGAATATTTGATAAAGTGTTTAAATAATTATATTGATTTTAAATTATAAATATGTAAAAATGATAGAATTTTAAATAATTTTTTGATTTTACAAAATTAAAAGTATTTACCACAATGTGAAAGTAGAATTGATATTAATAATAAGTTAATTTAGCTTGGATAAAAAATATTATAAATATTTGATATAGTATTTAAACCATCATATTAGTTTTAAATTATAAATATGTAATAATGATAAAATTTTAAATATTTTGTTGATTTTGTAAAATTAAAAGGCACATAAGGTTACATAAGCTAGAGTACAATGGTATGAGAGTAGAAGGGACAATTGAAAATAGAATGGACTAGCAAATATTAGTGGGATGGCTTAAGAGGGAATCACAAAACAAAGGGGAAATTAGGAGAAGATAATGAGACAAGACCAAGAGGAAGAGGAGATAGGAAAAATATAGGATTGACTAGTAGAGGCTAAAAGAATGGGCTGCAATGGTATGGACAAATATCAAGTAAACTATTAGAGGTTGATGGGATGCAGCTAGAAGGGAATAATTGAACTTAAGGTGAATTATGAGGTTTCTAGGGTTTGAATATAACATATTAAGTGGAAATTTGAGGTGTTTAGTATTTAGTGAGAAGAGAGTTGGTCAATAATGAGTGGAAGGAAAGGTTCTTATATGGATATTTTAAATGAAAACCCTACCTAAGCAGACTCATCCTTAGATAAATTTCAAATATGCTTTATGCGCTCAAATCTTGTCTTAATTGGTTCTTGAAATGATGAACTTCGCTCCATAAGCATAAGTTTATGAAATAATAACTTCACTCCAATCTCTTCATGCACGAAGGACTCAAAGAAAATTCACTCAATCAAAATACACAATATCAGCATTACCGATGTCGGTACTTGGGTATACAAAATATGAGCAATAGATAGTTTAAAAGTATACGCCATATGAGTTACAAGTAATGAACAAATTGGATAATATTTCAAGACATATACACAATGAACAAATTTGATCACATTTCAATAGAAAATAACTAAGTTTCAAGTTGTGTCAAGTTTCATTTATATCAATGAACAAATTGGATCGAATATCAAGTTTCATATATATCAAAATAAACAATAATCGTGTACATATAAAAAAATGTCATAGATGCCAAATCAATAATAGTTACAAAAATGTTGCATGTGCTATGTTTGTCAAAGTCGATATATACATATACAAATGTCGAATATATAAAAGAATTGGTCCTTCAATGACCACAAATATAACTATATGTCTCTATCGATATCTAACACTGTGGTAGATCATCAAAATCAAGCCTCTTTGAAGCAGTACCTGGCTCTACAGGTGGCTGCACAAGGACAATTCAAATGTCGAATCAGATATATTTTCTCAATATAACATCAAAATAAATAAATACTAAACTCTCAATTGTTTGAAGTTGAAATGTTGATTACCTCATCTTTGTCTTCTACAATTGGGTGATGCTGAGGATCCATGGGATGTCCTGAAGGAGGTTGTAACTGGTAAAACAACATTAATACATGTTAATAACATATATGTCAAATAACACATAATAACTAAAAATGAATAGACTAAAAAACTAAAGCATACCGGAGCCTCAGATTGATGTGTTGTGGTCGTAGGAGGCAAAGACACAAATGAATCAGTTACAACCATTTCCTATATCCATGGTAAGTGATCCAAAAGGAGTTAACTAGAGGGTTTCAACTCTATTGTGCACTTAGTGAAAAGGAGTTGATCTAAGATAGACATACCTTTTCCCTTGGTCGTGTTGGATCCCATAATATACGTGTAGGACTTCTACTGGAATGGAATGGTAGAATAACAGTAGGAAGTTTGAAAGGGGCATGTAATAGGTTAAAGACAATCATACAAGTTAATAACCCAAAGTTGTTGACAAACTAGATAAAACAAATATTTTAACATATGTAGAACAACTGCACACCGAAGCCTCGTATAGTTCTCTTGTAGCCTTAGGAGGCCTAGTCGAATCTGATGTAGCTATTACCATTTCCTGTATGAAAAATGATTACATATGATATAGACATAAAAGGATTTAGTTATTTCAAACAAGCAAGAATGCAATCCAAAGTGAATATGAAGATATCACCTCTTCCCTCTGTTGAACCTCATCGACATCAGGTGCATTCATTAATTCCATAAACCCCATATGTTTCTGTATATATAACAAATAAATTAAGTGCATTTATTAGTATCTACATATACATGTTTAATCATAATACATTTCAACAAATGAATTTAAATTGTACTGAATTACCTTCTGTCATTTGGGTGTGCGAGAGGATATCTTTTTCTACCTCGAAGTGCTATAGGATGGCTTTCTCACATGAGATGTCCTCGAGGTAGGTGAGGTAAACTAATGAAAAAAAATTAACATAAGGGAAAAGAGCATGTATTTAATATATCACTTAAGTTAAAAATATATAAATCTAAATTGTACCGCATAGCTATCTTGGCCAAAGTCAATGGCCGAAAGCGTGATATCATCAAGTTGGGACATCTCAGCCATTGATAAGCCCTATAAAATACCAAGTAATGATACATATAATTAACAAAAGATATTTTTAAACCAATGTATTATTATATTTTTAACAAATTTACAAATCTTTACCTCTGGTGGCGAAACTACTCGTGATCGTCGAGTCGATTGAAAAGTATGTGGTGTACTCCCACCACTTGCTGCACCTTGCAACGCATTTTATTTATATGTCACTTTAAATTGTTCTAAAAATAAAAATTCATTTCTTTTTATAAGATTTAGTCACCTAATTGATAACATGTCATAAACGAAATTAAACACACCTGTGTTTGATAGAGAGGGTACAACATATTGATAAGTTCGTCGGTGAGGGCCACATCCTCTATAGTGGAAGCATGTAATCTACTCCCGCAACATGTACGCGAATGAGATGTCAAACCATCCTCGTCTGCATCAGTGTCTACACCAGAACATGCACCCTAGCAGGAGGGGCACATATGTTGAATGGGCTGGCTCGTGCCAAATGATGCATGATGTGCTTCTAATGAAGGAGGTGTTGCTGAGGAAGGAGTTGTCATTGATGAAGGAGGTGTCGCTGATGAAGGAGGTGTCACAGGTGCTGGTACATCCTCTGCTCCGACCAATTGTGTGCCATGGTGAATAATGACATCAGACAATGATGCAGTTGCCTGAAGAGTCTATAATTCCATGTAGACTTCTTCAAGGATATAGGGATAGTGACCTGAACCATGGGTTTAGGAGCTGTACACCTCCTATGTTGTGGCTCTACCACCCTATGGGCCCCAAGTCTATCCTGCACAGAGCCTCTCCCTCTACCCTGAAATTGTCGGATGTCAAAGTAATTCGGCTTCTCGCCGACGATAAACTCACAATCTCAAAAAATATAGAGGCACCTCCCAATTATTACAAAGTGGTTGGTCAAAGACCATATACCACCTATCCCAAAAAGCTTTTTTTAGCCTAGCATGAACACACCAATGTATAGGAAACTGAGTTGTATTTAGTTCTAGGTTGTTACTGGTAACATGATCAGTGAAAAGAGCACATATGTCATCTTTACCTATGCCCTTTTTCTTCACTTGATCATATGACAACCTATCCGCATAAAATGTTTGACTTCTATCCCTCCATGAACCCCATTTCGTAACCTCCCTAGATACCTCATTTGCATTATTAGCCATTGTTTCTAGTGTTCTGGGTTGAGTGGTGCTCAAGGCTAGAGGACCTCAACCTATTCACCAATATAGAAATTTGGGCACTATTTTGTGTAAGGCGATTGATGAGATCCTCTTGTGTGGCATCTACATGATCTAATGGAGGATGTGGAGGGTTTCGGGGTGGCGGTGGTTATTGAGGAGTAGCATTTTGAGGGTTTTGAGGGTTTTCTTGTTGCTCTTGTGCAATGTTTATAGGGTTTTCTTGTGTTGCTTGTGAAGGAGGAGGTCTTTGTTGTCTATTTTTTGGGGGGGGATTGCTTAAAGAATCTGACATCAAATTAATAAAAACAAAACTTACATCAATTTAAAAACCCTACTTCAATTAAAATGCAAATAAAAATAATCAAACCAATCAAATCTTACCTGTTTGACGAGGTGCCATTGTTGAAAATTGCTCTGGATATTGGGAAAAACCAAAATAGTTGCAAACACGTGTGGGTTCTATGTTTTTTTGCTTTTCCTTGTTGTTGTTCCACGGGTTTTGGCATTGAAAATGGCCAAAACCCGTGGCCTACACCCAAAAGTAATGTTTCTCAAAACTCGTACAGGTTTTGAGAAACTTTTTATTTTTTATTAAAAAATAAAATGTTCCTCAAAACCCGTACAGGTTTTGAGAAACTTTTAATTTTTTATTAAAAAATAAAATGTTCCTCAAAACCCGTACGGGTTTTGAGAAACTTTTTATTTTATTAATTGTTTTTCTGTACGGGTTTTGAGGAACATTTTATTTTATTAATTGTTTTTCTCTAGGCTTGGTGTTACCAAGCCTAGCACATTTTTGAATTTTTAGAACCCGCACGGGTTATGAAAAATTTTGGTTTTTTTTTGGCATGTGACCACTTCTCTATTCACCATCTTGGTGTACTTACCTGACTGTTTCTTGCTAATCCATGAAACCAACTTCTTTCCAAGAAAGAAAGCTCCACCAAAAGTAATTTTTTGGTCATCAACATCTCCAGCCCAATCAGCATCTGTATATGCACATAAAGTAAATTTATTGACCTTAGGGTACCACAAGCCATATTCTGATGTACCTTGCAAGTATCTAAAAATCCCTTTCACCGCCATCTCATGATTTTCTCTGGGATCACTCTGAAATCTTTAAACAATACAAACAACATTCATAATGTCAAGCCTAGTCTGAGTCAAATAAAGCAAACCTCCAATCATGGATTTGTATCTTGTAGGATTTACTAGCGCAGAAATATCTTTTCTTGTCAATTTATCACTTGTAACCATAGGAGTACTTACCGGTTTAGAGTCTACCATACCAAATTTCTTCAATAATTCCTTAGCATATTTATTTTGACAGATGAAAATACCATTGTCATTCTGAGTAATCTGCAAACCTAAAAAAAAACTCATCTCACCAATCATAGACATCTCAAATTCTTTCTCAGTATTCTTAGAAAATTCTATGCATAACTTATCTTCACCTCCAAAAATAATGTCATCAACAAATACTTCAATAATCAGTATATCATCATCAGTGATTTAATAATTTAAATTACTGTTAGCACTACCCTTAGTGAAACCAAGCTTCAAAAGATATTTATCCAACCTTGCATACCAAGCTCTAGGTGCTTGTTTGAATCCATATAGAGCTTTCCTTAACCTGCAAACCATATATGTATCATCTAATAGTGAAAAACCATCAGGTTGCTCAATATAAACTTCCTCATCAAGATCCCCATTCAAAAATGCACATTTAATATCCATCTGATAAACTTTGTAGTTTTTATAAGCAACATAGGCAAGAAATAATCTTACAGCTTCAATCCTAGCTACAGGTGCAGAAGTCTCTCTATAATCAATTCCTTCCTTCAGAGAATATCCTTTACAAACCAATCTAGCCTTATTTCTTATAACTTGACCATCCCCATTCAATTTATTCTTAAAAACCCATTTAGTTCCAATAACATTTTTAGAAGAAAGCTTTGTTAGAAAGTTGAAGAAAGGTACTAACTAAGCTAAGTTAGAAATCTGAAAAAAGGTACTAGAAAGCTTTGTTAGAAACTTGAACAAAGGTACTAGAAAATACAAAGCTAAGTTACCTTTCAAATGTTTTAATTGTGGTAAAATCTGTCATAATACATCTAAATGTCTTTATAAATAATCATAAAATAGTAACAATAATTTCAAGAGAAACAAAATTTGAAAGGAAGTCTCTATTCCAAACATATTTGCTACTCTACAGACGATGAAAGAGAAGAAACTATTTGCATGGCCTTGAATGTTGGAAACAATGTTGCTAACCTCAAAAAATGTGTGAATAAGACTATTCTCAAAGATCCTAATCCTATCAAGAGGTCTTGCACTCTGAAAGATAATAATAATACTAAAAGGTCTATTATTGTATGGGCTGCCCTTCACGGAAAAAAAATGAAATTCTATTGGATGATTGACAATGGTTATTCCAACCACATGACAAGGGATAGAAGCAAGTTTATCAATCTTAAGAAGTGTAATGGAGGATCTATTTGTATGGAACACTACATAGATTATCATCATTATGATATATGATTATTGTTATATGAATTAATTGTTAGAAATATAATATAAGATTTTTATTTTCTTTTACTTGTCTAATAGTATTAAGACTTGACACACATTATTATATAAGATATTTATTAACACATAATTAAAAATAAGAAAATAAACATATACATTCATTTATATTATATTTTAATATAAATTTCTATTATAATATAAAAAAAGTAATAATAACATTTAACTATAAATTAACTAATGATGTATTTACTTGAATCATGTCATAATGTTGTTTGATATAAAATTACATAAATTCAGTTCATTTAAGTAAGTTTTAGTACCCATTCACATTATTTTATAATCATAATATTTTGTAATAATAAATTTATTTCTGTTTAGTTAAAAGATAACATTTTAATGTCAATCATTAGAATATATATGTATGTTGACATCCATTTTCGTTAAATAAACAAACTTATATGGCACATATCTTTTTCTTTTCATGATGAATAGTATGTATTTCACTTTTAGAAAACAAAATATTATGGAATATTTACTTTTAAAAAGTATTGATTGATTCAAAAGATGTACGATAGGTATCAATTATCTGATTGATATGAAACAATGTAAAGCAGCTTTTAAGACCAAACAAAAACCCTTTTGCATGAAAGAGAAGGGAGAAAAGAATCGGCTTTTCTAGTAGTTTGTTTGAATAGTCAGTCATCAATGGGAAAAGAAGAAAATTCATGGTGGACTATTACAATGACAGTGCCTTTAATTTAGGTTTAGATAAACATACATTCACGGGAATCTCAATTATTGCGTATATAAATCACGTCCAAGTCCAAATATTAGACAGCCAAACCACTTTTCATTGCCCACGCAAAGTACGTTGTGGCTTTATTGCCTCACTCAGACATATTGAGAGCCCACATAAACATATTCCATCACAATTCTTTCTGTTTTCATTGTTGTCGAATCTAACAAATTATTGATTGATTAAAGAGAGCACTGTGTTAAAAGGTATTAAAAAAATTAGAATCTAGTTAGCTAGGAGTACCACGCTCATGAAAAAGAGGTAGAAGGTGTCGAAGGTGCTAATACCATCCACAAGCAACACAATATATGGAAACTGGCAGTTGAAAAGGCCTACATGCTCACATTTAGCTGATTGACCATGGCCACAAGGTGGGGATGAAGTAGGGGCTTGGACTCTAGAAATCACAGTTTTGCATATAAATACAAGTAAACATCAACTAAATTAATAGAAATAGAAAAGAGACTTGAATTCTTATTTTTTCGAATATTGAGGAGAATTTTTACTTTGAAAGTATGTCAAATTTAAATTGATTCAAACAAGAAATATATCTAATTCCAAAAAATTGAGATCTAGTATAGACCTAAGATACATGTTTGAGAGACTCCATTTATCCAAATAAGAGATAGTGATGGCTGATAACTAGCTAAGCTAGATGAGAACTAAGAAACATACCTTGGTAAATAATTGCATGAGCTAATTTATGATCAAGAATAGCCACCAAAATTGTCAAGAACCACCAATGCTAAGTTTCAAGTAAGTACTAGAGCTACCAACAATGGTTTGATATGCCACTTGTCTACACTGAAAGGAACGAAGGTTGTCTCATTTCTTAGATACTTGTTCATGAAGTCTTTAGGAGGCTTTTAGTCATTCATCTTCAACGTCACCTTGTGATTAAGCTTTATCCTTGGTCATAGTTTCACTATCAAGTCTTGTTACCCAAAATCTATCAATTACTATATATCACACATTAATCAAATCTCTAAGTCATTACAGATACCTAGTTGGTCATGTGGCTAGTGAAAAATCAAATATTCTACTTTAGTGCGACTGTAATTGTCATACCCAAGTAGGTTTCATTACTTACAAGTTAAGGAAAGAAAAAAAAAAAAAAATACAATGCCAATATCCATAAACAATGATATGTTACTGAAATATCATACATACAAGTGTGACAATAAAAACTTGACTATGGGAACATGCAAGTACCTCCATCAGGGCTATGGATGCCTGTTGGCAATGGAGCAATATTTGAGATATTACAATGCATAACCTCATTGGAGCCCTAAAAGCTTGCTGGCAGCAAGGCTCTATCCAGGATGCTTTTTAAGTTATAATAGCTCATGTAGCTAGCCACAGAGGATTCCAAGGGTCTTTGATGGTTATAAGAGTCAGAATGAAGTCAAATGCACACACATTGGCAAAAGAAGATCAAAGTTTCAAGAATTGATGGAGAAGTTTTTCACGCCTCCATTCATAAATCTTGGTTATATAGTGTGTTAGGTTGGATGGTCTAATAAATATTTTAAGAATGGATTGAACTCCTATCTCTAAAACGTTTCACACCTTCAATTTAATTAGTACATTTCAGAATGAAGAACACACACAATCATCCTTGTTTGAATAGGAATTGCATCTTCATCTTGCATACTGTATTAGCTTAGTTTATGTCAAAAATTCATTGTCACCATATGCATTACCTAGATCATCATGTCATTATAGGTCTACATGCTGGGGCATAGCTGAAAAAATCATAAGAATCAAAAAATCTTTCAAAAATCATTAAAAATAAAAAAATCTTTCAAAAATCATAAAAAATCAAATATGGTCTTGAAAAAATCCAAAAAATTAGAAAATGTCCCGAAAAAAACCTTAAAAATAAAAAATAAAAAATCACAGCAAGAAAGCATGGGTCATCCATCAAATCAAATCAACAATAGACAAACTCTCAAAGTCTGCAATCAAACTAATCACATGTCATGTTAATCAATCTATCGATCAAACTCTATCAAACATCAAAATGTCTTATACAAGGAAGGGTGCACTCGAAACTGGATAGATTGGTCTTATACGAGGTACTAACTCTTTGAAACCAGACATTCCTATCAATGACATAGATTAGTATGACTGCTGGATTTTGCGTCAGTTAGTCTTATCTTTATTAATGAATGGTAGGTCATGTTTCATCAATACCAAAAACATCAAAAAATTCAAAATTAAAAAAAAAACTTAAAAAAATTCAAAATCAAACAAAAACATCGGAAAACTCAAAATCAAACAAAAACATCGTAAAAAATTGAAAAATCAAGCCTAGAAAATGAAGATCCATAATTGATGTTAAAATCTCAGGCAATTGCTAATATTTATCTGCAATTGATGTTAAAATCCGTTGCAATTGATATCAAAATCTGTTACAATTGCTAAAATCCACCACAATTGCCAAAAAGGTGCAAAACACAAAACAAATGAAAATATCAATCAACAAAATCCACAAACATTCAAAAATAAAATTAAAAAACTTGCAATAACATGTCTCATAAGAATCAAACACCCTAGTAGATATCCAACAAACACTTCGCATGAAGTTGAACAAAGGATACAACTATCTAATCAAAATTTGCAACCAAGTTGATCAAACTGTATTATCAATCGTCAAACTATCATTATCAATGTGATCATTATCTTGTCTTAAATAGAAGAGGATACACTCGAAACTAGACTGATCAGTCTTAAACATGGTCCGCAAACTTCTGAAACCAAACATTATCAACTATCACATTAGGCAATCACACGAAGACACAGATCAATATGGCTACTGGATTTTGCCCTAGTTAATTTTTATCTTTTATCATTTAGTGACAGATTATGTTACCATGCTACTAAAGGATATCCACGAGTGACTAAAGGAGTCGTGATGGGTATGATCTTTTTCTTTGTTTGTTGTTTGTGGTGTGAACCAATGAAGTTTTAGGGCAGTAGTTCCAGTGGGTGTCTGTGATTGGTACGTTCATTCGGTAAGTATCCCATGAAGGATAACTATGCTAGTGACTACCGCACATATCTTGACTCCTGTTGTTATTCCCAGAATGGAGGGTTCATTCCTTGTCTGCTACATGTTTGTTCTTTATAATGAGATATATTTACATCTTAGTTCTTCATACCCTGGTGTACAAAGCTTTATTGTTACATAATAAGGCTCAATGATGAAAATGTATTGCACTATGAATAAAGACAAGAAGAATATTCATCATCAATCATATCATTTAATTTTTCTAATTGCATCATGTTGATTGTATCAATCAAGATCATTCTCTCATCAAGAATATTTTCCTGAATCAACATTTTCAATTCTTTCCAATCATTTGTTTCGTTTAATAACATCTCTCTCATCACTTAATTTCAATCTTTTCATCTATCATTTCAACATTTCTATCTATCAATCAATTATTCCTCACCTTCATCATATTTTATCATCCATCCAATTTTTATCTATCTTCATCTTATACAAGATGTATCCTTCCTGAAACTAGACGTTTTTTATCTATCTTTGTCTTATATAGGATTTATCCTTCCAGAAACCAAACGTGATCATATATCTTTGTCTTATACAGGATCTATCCTTCCTGAAACTAGACGTTTTGATCATCTTTTTCTTATACAGGATGTGTCTTTCCTGAAACCAAACTTTATCTTTATCAAATCAATCCTATCAATGTTATCATTCAATAAATCTACAAATCATTCTAACCATTTATTTTCTATAATCAAACTCATTCATGTCATCAACTAATCATTCTTCCAACTATCATATAACATTATTCTTCTTTCAAGAGATTATTCATGCCTTTATGCAAAAACAATCTCTCAAGGGGGCATTATACCCTAGTGTCACCAGGGCATACTGGGGCAGAAATGTTTTTCATTTTCTTTGAAACAACGTCGCTTCAACATTGTCTCAAAGAGGAGGAAATGTAGACACCTAAAAATGTCTCATTGATCCTATACTAATTATTTGTCTAATTAATTAAGTAATTCTTTAATTATTTGATTAAACTAACTATTTCTTCTAATCATCACCATTCAACACTCCTAATTATTGAATTTCTATTCTCTAATCAATTTAATTAGTTAATCCTCTTATAAATATTAATTAAAAATTAATTTTTTTAATTAATCACGATTAATTCTTTAGTTAAATAATCTTTATTATTTAATTAATTCAAATTCCTATAATTAAATAATTTCATTTAAATTAATTATTTCATAAATTAAATTCTTCCAAATCCCCAAATTAAAATTCCAATTAATTTCATCTAATTTCATTTCATTTTCTCCCAAATTTGAATTTCACCTAATTCCAATTAATTTCACATTTCCAAACTCGCATTTCCCCTAAATCTGAATTTTAATTAATTTCATGTGAATTTCAGCATTCAAATGACCAAATTCAAATTCAAATTGAAAATGAAAATCAAATTCAATTTCAAAATCCTACAACACATGCTAAAATTAGAGCTAATTGATCAAATTAGTTAACTAATTAGTTAACTTAGTTAACTAATTAGTTAACTTAGTTAACTAATTAGTTAACTTAGTTAACTACTCAATCACCTCTTTTCACTCTCAATCAACTTTTCTGACTAACCAGTTATCTATCAATCAATGCAATCATCTGATTCATCATCTCAATCAACTGACTAGTCTATTCAGTTCACTATCCAATCTATTTAGTTGACTCCCCAATCAATCATGTTAATAGATCAATCTATTGAGCTCACTGATCAATCAATTTTAGTTGACTATCAATCAATAGTTGAGTTCAAATCCTCACCCCTTCTGTGTTGAAAATCTATAAATTCAACCTCTTTTCTCAATTCAATCTAGAATCACAACATCCAGAATTTAGAATCACAGTCTTCGAAATAGTTGTCTAATCTATGCAGGAAATCAGTGCAATACCTTAGAGCCAATTCTACAACAACTAAGGAGTAGAGAAATGGAAGCTTTGTCAAATCGATTGAGGGAGTCTTAATTAGATTCATTGGTTCATTATTCAATTAGTTTTGCATTATTCGATTATTATTTAGGATTAATTCTAATCAAATTAGAGTTTGTGATTTGCTCTTATAATCTAATTAATTATGATGATTTTAACCCTGAGTACAGATCACTCTTAGCTAGAGGTTGAGTCATCATGACTATCTTAGCTAGAAATGATTGCATCATCATGAAGTACCCATCTGCCTCAACACTCCAGCAAAAGTTGTGCTACGATGTGTTCATCAATCATCGTAGACGAGATGTTAAAGACACACTAGTTAGGAGAATCTATAACGTCCTAAAAGAGATGAATGTCACAACCTTTTTAGATTCTGAGCAGTTGGAATATGGCGATTTCTTGCCTACAATATTACAAGAAGCATGCGTAGTGCTTCCATTCATATAACATTTTTTTCTGAGAACCATGCAAAATCATCTTGGTGTTTGGTAGACCTCTCATTTATGCTTACCATTGGGGCTAAAATTGTTCCTGTATTCTACCTTGTAGAGCCCACCAATCTCGGATATGTAGAACAAGGGAAGGGAATCTACGTTGATACTTTTGTGCAGTATGAAAAGAAGCATAGATACAGCCCGCAGAAGCTTCAAGAGTGGAAAATGGCACTAAAAAATGTCTCTTTCTACACTGGCCCAATCATTAAAAATAATGAGTACGTACTAAATATTTGGCTTCTCGACTTCAATAAATCTGCTTTATTTCTATTATTTATGTGTTTAACTTTCACCTAATAATCTGTTATGTTTTTGTTTTTTCAATGTTTTGATTTGTTCACTGATGAAATGAGGCTGCTGAAGAATATTGTGAATATTGTATTGAGAGAACTAAACAACGTGCCATTAGTGGTTGCAAATCATCCAGTTGTTCTCAAAGAAATAGTACTAGACTTTGAGATGAATATAATCCAATCTAACTAGGAGGGTGTACAAATTGAGGGAATTTGGGGCATAGGTGGCTCCGTTAAAACCACACTTGCCAAAACTTTATACAATAAAATATCTTCATCTATGGAGAATTCTAGTTTTATATTTGATGTTAGAGATGGTGCAACCAAAGGCATGTTGCATAACAAGCAGATTCAACTCCTCAAAGATCTAGGAGTCAAAGAAGAAGACCAAAAATTTGATAATATAGAGCAAGGTATGATAATTCTTGCAAAAAATTTGAGATCTGTCAAGGTGCTCATTGTTCTAAATGTTCTTTTGAGTTATGGTTGCTAATTTTCCATATGTTGAATCAGTGATCTCTTTATGTACCTATGTGAATCATCAATAATCTCTGCAATAGATGTAATGAAACATAGTCATTTATTGGTATCTTGGGTTGAATATGTAAAAGTTACTTATCTCCTCTTATGTTGGGATTTGTTATCTTTCTTTCTTCATCATTGCGTATCAAAACTTATTTTCTGTTAAAACCCCCTTGTATTTGTTATCAGTTGTGAAATCCTATTTGGTATTCATATGTTTGTCATTAAGGTTTCTATTCTTCATCTCATCTTGGTTTTATGTTTTATCATTTATGTATTTTCAATTTAAACATACACAAAAATCCTAAAAACCCCATCATATGAGGGAGTTTTCCCCCACAATATCTCCAACTAATTTAATGTTTGTCATTGTTCTTTGGGTGAACAGGGTCAATTTCAAAGAAACAACTGCAGTGATAAACCTATTCACCAACAAATTTATAACACTACATTAATCCTCCACTTTAGTGAGTGTGAATTTATTATCACACTCATGGTAAAGTATGGAGAAGCCAAAGATTCTTTCATCAAGACATTAAAGAGACATTACAATTCCAATCTTAGCAAGGCAATAGATAGCTCAAGACTTAAGAACTTATCAATCTACAACATCAAGATAAAAGGTCAAGCATAAGTGAGAATAAAATATCAACATTTGGAAAAAACATGGAGCATAAAAAAACACAAGGTATGGCATCTAAGACTTGCAAGATATGTATACAATCACTAGGAGCCATATCAAAAGACAAGACATGATATCTAGTAGAAGTAAGATCCCCAAATCCTTACTAGATGTCATGTTACAAGAACACAAAGCATGGCCTCTAGGACTAGTAATATCCTTAGATACTTACTAGGTGTCATGTACATAATAAGTCACAAGGCTATTAAGTTTTTAATTCTTGGTGGCCCATGAACAAGTGAAGGCTACATGGGCTAGTAAAAATATATGGATATAATAGGTGAGATTCAAACCAATGTTGTTGGAGATTAATATTCAAGGAAATACTCTTTGTTTGATGGATGATATAGGTAGAATATTCTGAAAGGGTTTTGTGATAGAACACAAAATGTTCATAGTGTGTGGTCAAAGTGTATAATCAATCTTGTGGTGTGTGAACCAAGTGGAATGTACATGCCCTCACCTAAAAGTAATTGCATATGCAAATCAGGGGCAATTACCTTTGATATACTATGCATTCAAAGACAAGAACATCACAACAACTAAATTCTCACAAAAAAGGAAAATTAGGGCAATACCAAATACAAACAAGAGCATATAATAACACATAAGGGATCCAAAGATCTAACGTCAATATGAAGGTAATGTAAATACTGTATATCAATTTGATTAAATTTTGAATTGGCCTCATCACCCAAATGTAGTGGAACTACAATTACAAAAGAAGACGAGCACATACAAATGAACAAAGGTCTTTTGGGTCAGCATGAAAGAGAACTAAAATTCCTCAATACTCCGTATTTTCTCTAAAAGACAACACAAGATCATATTTACAACAAAACACATAAATGAAAAATAGAAGAATGAAGATAAAAATAGAGGAATGTCATAACATAGTCAATCTATTTGTATCATTGTGCCAGCAGAGCATCAAGGGTAATCCAAAAGAAATGCCAAATAGTACATCAAAAGGAATCATATTACATGCAAGAAAACATAGAAAGACAAAGTGGTACTTCACTTATGAGCTAGTCTATATAAATTCATCTACCTCCCAATCTTTCTCACTATAGAGAGATGGAAGGAAAGATGATAAAGGAGCTACATTTAGTATAGTGCAAGGAGCTATATCAAGTTCCAAACATGGACCGTTCCCTAAGGAAGGATCACTATGTGTAGCAATAGAAGCTAGAGTCGGTGCTCTGGAAAACATTAAGGATGATTGAGAATCATTCTCTATAGTTTCAACCATGCCATCTAAGTCATGATCCAAATTTATCACAAGCTGTGGTGCAATAGTAATATTGCTATCAATGCACAAGAATTATCAGCTATAATAGTACAAGAAAGAGTATAAGAATACCTCATAATCAACAACTTGACATTTTAGATATATAGTTTGGGCAATATAAGGATCATTTTTAGGAGTAAGTGAATCTAAGCAAGGTTGAGAAGGTAGGGCCATGTCAATATCCCATTTCTTCTAGGGTGAGACTCACTTCTAACAGGAAGTGCATGATCCATAGTACTATGCCTTTTGTAACCATCTCTTGTAATCTATTTTAATCAATATCAATCAACATAGGTTCATTTCTTTTTGTTTCTCTAAGAAGAAAGAAGGAATGAAATGAAACTCTAAAGGTTGGGAGATAGTAGAACGTCCAAATGGTGGGAGTGTTTGCCTCATTGCCCTTTATAGGACGTCAAAGATGGAACCATAACATACATACTAGACACTTTAGGAAGGGGATTGTGACCTAGAATTAACTTATTGTATTAGAAATACAAAATTAGGGCATCATTATGATGTGTACTACTCATCTTCCTAGATTTAGGTTGGGCATTATGACCTACCATAGAGTAGTGTCATCTTCATATTTCCTCATGGTAGGATGGAAAGTATGGTGTGTTTATAATATTTGCCTTCTTTTCTCATGTGGTTGGACTTATTGTGGAATCCCCTTTTAACCTTTGAATCCATGGGTAATTCCTCCTTCATTTATTTTTGTTGGTGAAGATTGAGTATGGTTAACTCTTTTGGTCTCCTAGTGATTTGTGGTAACTTTAAAGCTTATTTGTGTTCTATTATTATTTTGCGAATCCTAAGTTTTTCCTTAGGTATGAAACCTAGAAATTGTCATCCATTCACTCTCTATCTTTTAAACTCCAACACATTTTTCTAGATTTGGCACCTTTTTATAACTCTAGTGTATTTTTGAGAAACTTGAGTAATTTCCATTACATTCTTTCTAGGCACTAGTATCTAATTCTAGTGTATTGTAGTTCATTTTGTTGGATAGTAGGTATTCATGGTCTCTATTGTACGCAAAATGTGGATGCAAAACCTATTCCACTTCAATTATTGAATTTTCCCATGTAAAGATCTATTGTTCAATACCATTGATTATAAGTATTCCGTCCATTAAATTGGGAAGTGTGCATTTTCATCAAAGGGTTGTTTCTCATTGTTGTTGATGTAGGGATTATAACCCCTTGTAGTGGAACCATTAGTGAGGGTTTATCCCTTTTGCTTGGGTGTAGTTTGGGTTGTTATGGAGTTTAGTGGATGTAATTTTCAACCTCATCCTCATTACTCAAGAGAGAAGTGGCCCTTTCGGCTACTCATATCATTGGATCTCCTAGTTGTCCTATTACTTGTGAATTTTTTCCTTGGAATTATGAGTGTTGTCAACTATATTAAGGTGTAGAATTAAAGTAGATGATTATATCATCCTACCCTTGTGCTATGCTCTTGGCAAAAAGTAATTATGGATTACAAAAATCTTGTCTTCATAGTGTGGTTCCACTCTCTAGTAGTTTAATCATAGTGTCCTTGTTAGATATTTTTTAACTCTTGGACCATATATGCCACCTCACTTGGATTAATGGTAACACATTTAATGGAAGAGTTATTTTTAATTAAAACAAGCTATAGCTATAGAGTTAAAATTATTCAATAAGGATTTCAATAATTTTATGAAGGCAAGTTATCTTATAAGCTACCACACTACTATATTTGAATCCAAATTTTGACGAATGTTTGTTGACATATCGACAAAATTTTATCGGATTACCGATGAAACACCCATACAATTTTCATTGCTTTTTTGATGAAATTTTGATGAATTATCGTCGAACAGTGGCACGAACATTGAACTAATTTTCATCGGTAAATCGATGAAAAGTTCATTCAAAGTAATCACAAAAAAATTGTACAATGTCTCTTTAGTCATTGATTTAGTCATTGATTATTGTTAAGTAGTCATTTATTTAGTCATGTGGTAGTCATTGATTGTTGTTAACTAGTCATTTATTTAGTCATGTGGTAGTCATTGATTGTTGTTAACTAGTCATTTATTTAGTCATGGTAGTCAATTTTTTATTCATTGATTGTTGTTAACAGGTCATTTATTTAGTTTAAATAAATTCAAACTTTAACTATTTTAATTTTTTTTCATTGAAACAATGTAATTACAAGAATAGAGCTACTATCAGGTAGCTGAAATAAGAAAAAATAATACAATACACACTAATCAAAGCATGGCCTAAAGGGAGATACAAATCATCCCATAACTTGCAAAATAACTTGATCTTGATCAAGGGTGTACAAAGTCTTAAAATGAGCGATTTGTTCCTTGATTTGTTGAAGATTGTTCATAGCATCCACATTCCTTTTGCACAAACCTTGGAATTGTGATAAAAAAGAAGTCACCTAAAGAACTATGTCAAATAAATCCATAGAATAATAGTTGCTTGAAAACAATTACTAGAGAACATAGCAGTACATCTCATTTTTCAAATATGCTTTAAAATGACTTGTCTAATGGAATCAACCACCACATTATTACACAAACCATAACCAAACATACATTCATATATCTATATATACTTAAAAAAATATTAAATTTTTTTATATATATATAACAATTTTTAATATAATATATATTTTTTATTTATTTTTAAAAATTAAAAAAAAAAAAATTGAATTTTTTTTTGAAAAAAATTGGGTTTGTGACCCTCATGGAGGCCGCAACACCCACAGTGGGGGTTGCGACCTCCATGGAGGCTACAAAACCCATAGTCATGGGGGTTGTGACCTCCATGGAGGCCGCATAACCCATACTCATGGGGGTTGTGACCTCCATGAATGCCACAAAACCCACACCCGTGGGGGTTGCGACCTCCATGGAGGCCACAAGTCCTCATGGTAAGGTTGAAAGGGAGGGGAATTTCAAACCCTTTCCCTAATAAAAAATTTTAAAAAAAATATAAATCCTCCAAATTGAAAGGAAACAAAAACCTTATAATATTTTCATGGCTACCACTCTTTTGTAGTCCACACCTGTGAGATATCTGCAAAAACAACGAAAAGATGCAAAAAAATAGATCTAGGGTTTCACTGAGAAAACAAGAGGGAAAGAAAAAAAAAATCAAAATAAAATTAGTGCGAACCCAAAACAATAAAATGGAGATTTTGATCTCCCACAAATACCTATTGCCGCAACTCCTTCCCAACTTGGAAATATACAAACAATATAGGAGAAAAATTATATTAGATCTAGGGTTTTAAAAATACTATAAGAATTGATTGGGTGAAATCTCTTATCTCCATAGTTTATTTGATGAACCCAAAGCACTTTTGAGAAACGTGCAACAATGGCTTCCGTGGATGAGGCTGGGGTTAGAAAGCTTGAGAAAATGTTCAAATGAGAGAATAGGGTTACTTTCCATCATAATAGATGTTAGGGTTTTTCATTCAAGCCCTAAGATCCAATGGTAGATATTAAAACAATATAACGGATGAGATTCTTTGCACAACCCATTATGGTTGTTGCTAGAAGTTTTTTTTTATGGGAATTAAAATAATTATACATACACATATAAGTATAGATAAATCGTCGAGCTCGCTTTTATTTATTAAAAAACATTTGTCAATATTTCGATGAAATTCTAACGAACGTCGGGCATAAATTTTAATTATTTGACGAAACTCTAATAATGCATCTTTCATCGAAAATTTTCGTCAAATTTTGCAATGAAATAAGTTAATGTCATATATTTATTCATTCAATATAACAACTACATTGTCTTTTTATCTTAAATAAAATACTAGATTTAATATCAATTTTAATCTCTAACAATGATATTAGATCAATATTCTCTTCATTGATTCATTATAATATTTAATTAATTGACAATTTCTTAGATTGAGTGACAAGAAAAAGAACAATACTTTTAACGAGTTGTTAATGTGAGCTCTAAATTTGAGTTAATAAGGGGCAGGGATAATATATTATAGTGATGTGTGAACATCTAGATGAAGTAAATGGTAAAGTATATAGAAATATATATAATAGATAAGTAGGTGCTATAGGATAAGGCATCCAACATTAGATTGACTTACACAATTTATTATATATCAAAACAAACTCATCATGATGAACCAAAACCTAAATGAAAAATAATATTAGTAAACAAAATTTATAATTATACTTTTATATCAATAATATAATAATGAAAGACATTTTTTTTTTAATTCTAATTGTCGTTTTCTTTTCCCTATAAAAATGAATCAACCTTTCATTTATTATTATCTTACTTAAATTATCATCTAACACAAGTAAAAATCATATAATCTTACTGAATATTATGAATATAACAATTACTAGAAAGAACATTCTATTACTAATATTCTGATATAAAACAAAATTATTATATGAATGTTATTATAATTAATTTTTTATTTAAAAATAATTAATTATTTAATAATTTTTAATAAAAATAAAATATAAAAAATAATGAAATTATTATCAACTAGTTAGATATAAACAATAAATAATTAACTATGAAAAAATTTAGTAATTAAATAGAATATACCAATTGCCAAATCCTACTGCCGAGGCAGTGAACAAATGCATCCTAACTTGTTCGCAGCTGCAAGGAAATTTCTTTCCAAATCGAAATGTCTTACGAGTGTTCGATATTCTCCTTTTCTGTGGAACTCAATTTTCTCCAGAAGCCCAGATACGTTTGGAAATACGTGAAAACAAGATTAACCAAAGACTATTCAATAATTAGATGTTCAATATTTCGGCTATATCGGACTTTTAGATTCCCATGCATGTATATAGATGGGAAACTGGGGAGATGAACTAAAAAGAGAAACCAAACATTTAGACTGTGGGGATAATCAATGCAAAGACTTTTAGAAGTGGAAAAACTAAGCATTCTAAATTTGTATTTTCTACAATTCATTTCACATCCACATTGAGAAGTAGTTAGCTGTCAAATATTTCAACTTTTGACATGATTTAGAGTGCATTGCAGGTAGTTGCATCTAAAATAAAAGTCTTGTTGTAGATAACTTCAACACACTCATGAGATCAGATCTTGTTGTACTAATGACGTCGCAAAATGCTTGCTAGCTAAGATCGATTGAAATGAAAATCGTTCACTTTTATTTCATTTTACCCCACATATTTTAATTCTTCGTGGTTCTAATTTTCTCTTGGTGAGAATAGGATCTTAGAAGTTTTTTGTTTTTTTTGACAGGAGTGATTTTTCCCTGTATTTGACAGGAGTATTTTATTCCTACAAAGTGAATAAAGGAAGAGGTTACCAAATTATTTGTCCTCTCGGAAACTTGTATGGTTATTGTTCTGTGAATTCTTATCCTTGTTCATCAAACTCTTTCTTTCTCTTTGCTGTTTGTTAGATGGCTAGGTCTGCCCTATTAATTGCTGTGTTTTATATGGTCTACGCAATGATCCCCATTTTAATGGGGCAGTCCGCAGGCGTAAACTTCAGCTTTCCTCAATTCAGGAGTTGCAATACAAGCGACATTCTCTGTGTAAATGATGCCACAATGTCTAGACATGAAGTCCATCTGACAAACATTACAAATCCTCACTACAAATTGACCAACAAAACCTCAGGCAGAGTTGTTTACAGCCAGACCATTAGCCTGTCCTCTCTTGACAGCTTCACTACAGATTTTCAGTTTGTATTGAAATATTATAACCATAGCCCTAATGTTTATCCATACGGTGGAATCTCTTTCTTCATGACATCGAAAGAAATGGCGACAAGTGCTCACTCAGTAAATTCTTTCAGCGGTCTTCCTGGTAATGGATCTCTCTCAGTCGGCGTTGTCGCAGTTGAATTTTATAGTAACAATAAGGTTTACACCGATGTTGGTGGCTATCGTCCTAATCCGACTTTAAATTACACGAACTTGAATGCACCATTAAACGATAGGACGCTGTGGCATGCACGCATAGATTATAACTGTATTAAAAAATACCTGCAAATATTCTTCTCAAAAGCCTCCAATAGCTCTATGTCCCAAGTAGATCCCATTCTCGCGCATCCTTTGGATATCTCCACTTATCTTCCTGATGATTTTGTCGTAGGGATTTCTGCTTCTGCTGAAAATTTCAGTGTTACCCACACAATCCTTTCATGGAGCTTCAGTACCAAGACCAAAACTAGGAAGTCTTCCAAAAAAAAAAAAAATTGTGACGATTGTAGGGGTATTTCTTTGTTTAGCAGGGGTAGTTGTGATGTGGAGGTTGTTCGCCATCGTCATGAGATTGCAAAGCAGCAGCGAACAAACATGTGAAGACAATGAGATAGAGATTGACAGGCTTGTAGACCAAGGTCCAAGTAGATATAAGCTGGAGGATCTCAAGGCCGGAACCGACAATTTCAGTGAAACTTTAAAGCTGGGCCAAGGAGGATTTGGAGGTGTGTACAAAGGCGTTATAGGAGAAACAAATGAAGTTGTTGCTGTCAAGCGCGTCTCACAAGGGTCAAGACAGGGGTTAAAAGAATTTATCTCTGAAATAAGTATTGTTAGTCGAGTAAGGCATCGAAACCTTGTTCAGCTTTTGGGATGGTGTCATGAGAAAGGCGAATTGCTTTTGGTGTACGAGTATATGTCTAATGGAAGCCTAGACAAACACCTTTTCATCAAAGGAGATTCTCCTCCACTGCATTGGACTCGTAGGTATCAAATAGCTTTGGAAATAGCTTGTGGGCTGTTGTATCTTCATGAAGAATGGGATCACTGTATTGTACACAGGGATGTAAAATCCAGCAATGTTATGCTCGATAACAATTTCAATGCAAAGCTTGGGGACTTTGGTTTGGCACGCATATTGGAGCACAATTGTTTGTCTCAGACCACAATAGCGGCTGGAACCCTGGGCTATATGGCTCCTGAGTCTGTTACCACAGGAAGAACAAGTCCTGAATCAGATGTTTACAGTTTTGGTGCCGTGGCCTTGGAAATTGCTACAGGAAGGAGAGCTGTAGATAAGAGCTTGCAAGAGCATAACATGAGGGTTGCAGAGTGGGTATGGGATCTTTATGGTCAAGGCAAAGTTTTGGAAGCTGCTGATGAGAAATTGAATGGAGAGTATGAAAGGTTAGAAATGGAACAATTGATAGGGATAGGGTTGTGGTGCTCTCATCCAGATCCAGTTGCAAGACCCAAAATGAGGCAAGTGGTAAAGTTGTTGAAGCTGGAAGATCGAGTGCCTAATCTTCCTCCAGAAATACCTGTGCCAACATATACCGCATTTCATGGAGCCAACCTTTCAGTTTCTTCTTCATTTAGAACGGAGCCTACCCATGCACTCCCGTCTCTTGCTTCCATATCTCAATCAGTTAATTCATCTCAAATCTCCTCCTGATCATATTCAAGCACAGCTCCCATCGCTGTACATTTTCAAAAGGAAGCATAGGAGCTCTGTATCACTACTGAACCTTGAGCAATTGGATTGCCAGTTGCTATGTTAGTTTAATTTCTCCTTTATTTTGCTTTCCCAGACATATATTTTAATTAAAGAAAATATGTTCAGGAAAAGCTACTTGGAATATCCTGTAATCTCTCTGTTCTTGCCACTTCCCTGTTCAATCATGTCTTTCCTTTATTTGCTGCAAGGCTCTTGTACTGGTGGTATGTCCAGCCTGTTGATCGAATGGATTCAACATTCCTTTTCAGTCCTTTTTATTTTGTAATATATTATGCATATTTAATTTTCTTTATTATCTTCACATGAAACAAGGCAGCTACTCTATTGAGAGATTTTTTTATTTAGCATTTATTAGAATAGAAATCTTACTTAGTTTATTTTGTGTGTCTGCAAAAGAGAAAAACAGAGTTGTCTTTTGTGTATGAACAAGTTTACTGCTATAAAGGTTTTATAAGCTCAACTACAACTTGCATTGTCTTTTGACATCAAATATAACTTTGGACATAAATTCTCCATCTTATATGAAATGATATAGGCATAATTTTTAAAGAGGATGAATAAACATTATTCTAAACTTTAACTTTGAGGAATACGATAGAAATCATTCAAGTTTAAACAAATAGTCTGTAACTAATGTTTTCATAAGAGAATGAGCAAATGATATTATAAAAGATGCAGTCAACTCACAAACGCTGAAACAAAAAACATGATCCTCTAAAGGCCACTTTATTTTTTGGCCATGCTAAGCAAGATAAATTAGTTTCAAATGTAAATCTAAATACAGTCAGTCACAGGTCAAGATGTAGAACACCTTAATAAGTTGCTTGAAACATTAGTATGGAGAGACCATTTGCATGCTGAATGGACAAGAAAATGTGTGGATTCTTCATTACTAGAAATATAAGAGAATTCAAAATCTTTAGTAATGATTCAAAATCTTTAGTAATGAATACAGTTATATATGGCTAATCAAGTAATGACTTTGATGAAACCTATCATAAATAACATGCATATAAACTGTGATATATGAATATAATTATAAATTGATAGGATTTGATTATCCACATACACAAATTAAGTATAATTATATAATGATTGAGATAATTGATGGAAGCCTCACTGGCCACTTAACCAAATTCACCTTTCAAACACGATTCAATCAATCCTTCTTATTGCAGACAAACAGTTTGAACAAGAAATAAAGAATAGATTTACTTTAATCAAAATTAAGAACAATAAAATACCCTGCAATTTCATACACATTCAAAGAGATGGGAAGAATTTCAAATCCAAAAGTCCCCTATTGATTTGTGACAGGGAATCAAACAAATGTCCACTGTTATGTTTTATCAATTACAGAGGTTCCTCAATCAATATATTGGCAACATTTAACAATCATCTTCCATAGTCCACTGAAACTTCAGGGCATTCATTCCTTCGACCAATGTCTCCTCTACAAATAGCTTCTATGGTTACACATTCATCGTCCAACCATTCCTCCAACTATTGGCCACCTTGATATAGTTTACCGGTCACTGGGGTTTCCAACAGTCGACTAACCAATGGCCAACCAACTTGTGACCCTTTGAATCCTCCTTAGAATTGTCGACTTCCATCCCAAAAAACTGCCTAATTGGCGACACAAACCAAACCGACAATTAACATTGTCGGGTTTGGAGAAAATAACGCCCATATTAGTTAAAGCACCATGTACAATTTGAATTCTTATCACTCGGGTGACAGGAGACAAGAACCTCCCTTGCATTATGTTTTCCAAGGTGATAGTAGTAATCAGAGACTTGAGATATGCTGCAACATAGAATGAAGAACACCCAACTCCGAAGAAACAAAACAAAAACAAAAATATCAACAACATAAATAAAACCAAAAATTGTAGGAATAGAATGCCCCTGCATAAGACTCCCCAGGTGGAATGATTTCATGAGCTCCTTCTCATGAGATTTGTCATTGAGTGACCCAGTTTATTGATCTCATCCTTTGTGAGCCAAGAAGCATCTTCAATGGAATGATTGCTCCATTTGACAAGATACTAAAAATACTCATGCTTATAGGTCTTCTTCAACAACTTCTTATCTAGAATGCATTTTATTTTTGGTGGAGCATAGACTATTACAGGCTGATTTTCTAGAGATGAAATTGTTGTGTCAATCCCATCCTCTTCTACATCTCCTTATATGAATATAGATCTGCTATATTAAAAATGGGAGATATATGTAGATCTGCATGCAAGGAAACCTCATAAGCATTGACAAAAAATTTCCTAAGGACTTGGCATGGACCAATTTTCTTCATTTTCAGTTTATTGTACGTTCCTGTGAGAAACCTCTCCTTACAAAGATGAGCCAACACAAGATCTCCAATCTGAAATCACAACTACCTCCTCTTTTGATCAACATACTTTTTGTATTGTTGATTGTTGTCTTTTATGTTCTGTTTCACCTTCTCTTGAATATCATGAATAGCTTGGGAAAAGTCCTCTCCATTTGCAATCCTCTTCTCCACACTAGCAAGATCATGAAGCTCAAAGACATCCCTTAGGTACATACCGTACACCACATAGAAAGCACCGAAACCTGTACTTTTATTTGGTAAATCATTATAGGTGAATTCTGCTTGTGCCAACATGAGATCCCAACTTCCAAGTGAACTACCAACAAGACATCCTAACAAATCGCCAAGGCTTCTATTTACAGCCTCAGTCTGACTATCCATTTGTTGATGATATGCAGAACTAAAATTCAGATTTTTGCCCAATTTCTTCCATAGGCCCCTCCAAAAATGACCCACAAACTTTGTATCCCTGTCAAAAATTATACTCCTTGGAATTCCATATAACCTTACAAGTTCTTTAAAGAAAAAATTAGCAATGTCACTAGTATCACTAGTCTTCTTACATGGTATGAAATGCACCATTTTCAAAAATATATCTACCACCACAAAGATTGAATCATTTCCCCTTTGTGTATGAGGAAAAACCAACACAAAATCAATACTTTCTGAATCCCAAGGTCTGGTTGGAACTGGCAATGGCTGGTAAAGCCCAGCATTTTGGCTTCTCCCCTTAGCAAGTTGAAAAATTCTGCACTTCTCTACATACTTTCTCGCATCTGCATGCATCCTAGGATAAAAATAATGAGTACTTTATTGCAAATAAGTCTTTATCCTTCCCAAAGTGACCAACAAGACTACCACTATGTTTTTCCTTCAACAAATTATCCTGCATGGAGCCTCGAGGAATACACAGCTTGTCCCCCTTGAATAGAAAACCTTCTTGAATCATGTAGTCCATACAAGGCTCTCTATTCCTGTAAATAGGATCAAGGCAAGCTTCATATGCTTCCTTAAAATCAACATCCTCTATATACAATTCCTTCAAGCTTGCAAAACCCACATTATTAATTTGTATCTCACAAAGCAACAAGTTCTTCCTACTTAAAGCATCAACTTTATTCATTTGACCACTCTTATGTTTCAAAACAAAATTAAAACTCCAAATATACTCAACCCATTTAGCATTGATGATAGGAAATCCACATTTGGATTTGTTTTCTTCTTAGGTTTTGGTCCTATTTCTTGAGGAAGTAAGAAGCAACCCACAGTTGCTCAAGTTCTGCAATAGAAGAAAAATATCATGCAACAAGTGCAGTAGCATGTGTGAAGCAGTTTGACTATGTTGCATACTAGAAGGATTGGGGGTACCACAAAACCAATCTACGGTCCTCTACTGTTACAATTAGAGTGTTCTCAAGCTTATTCACAATCTATTATTTCATGAACAGACCAAACATATTGAAGTTCATTGCCACTTCATTGAAGAACATGCTCAACAAAACAACATTCAACTTCAATTCTTCTCTACATAGGAACAACATGCTGATATCTTCATCAAGCCTCTTACACGTGTGAAATTTACAAGCTTTTATGATTATCTAGTTATTAGTAATTTAAATAAATGATGTAATAAGGGGGGAATGTTGGATATTTCATCATTTCCACGTAGATAGGTTGTTTTACTACTTGTTTTTTTCGTTTGTTTTAATATGTCTGGTATTTGTTATTCATTGTAAATTGAGCGAGTTCTAAGTATTTCGTTCATCGCCAACACACACACACACACACACACACACACATATATATATATATAAACACATATGATAATAAAGTTTAGTCAATTCGACTCCTATATAATCTTTGATAGGACTTGGCTCTACTTGGGTTTGTTTCTTTTTACTAGATATATTTTGCCATCCTTATGAGAAACCAAAGCTTTCACATATGGAAACTTTAACCCTTCCACATTTATTGTGGTGCTTTAGCTAGTGCATTTTATGGCTTCAAATGGCTTCAACACAATAGTTCATATTGGTGTTGATAGTTTGATGACTTTTCATAATGTAACCTCCAAACATGTAGGCATGTAAGTTTCTTTTGAATATTTTTCACAAGGCATAGACTTTGATTCCCCAATGAAGGAGGTTTTACCCTTCCCTAAGTTTTATATTGCATGTAAGTGGCTATAACATTTTACTTTTATAAGGTATTTTGTTGGAAGAATTCTCCTTGAAGTATGCTCTACAATTGTGTGAACAAGAAATGGAACCCACATGGGGTTTGACTTGAAACTATCCAAAAACTCAGTAAATGGTTGTTTCTTTCTTCCTTTACTAAGGCCAACAATGTTGAGAGTATTCTCAAGCATGGTTTGAGGTATGTCCATGTATCACTATTAGTTTATCAATCCTAGATGCAAGATTTGATCATCTCATATGAGAAGATAGTTCATGTACAAACTTGGCCTAAGTTCATGGGTTATACCTTCCTTGCTACAATTTTTAAGTACCATTACTACTTCCGTTGGGAGAGTATTTTGTAATTGACATTCATAGGTTCTATTGGTTTCATTCATAAATGTGTGTCCATGCCAAGATAAATTTGTCTAAAGATTGAAAAGAATTTGTAAAAAATTAGATTGGACATCTTAATTAGATCTAGTATTACCAAAATTACAACAACCATTTGAGATTGAAACTGATGCAATTGATTACGCCATGGGAGCAATGCTAATACATAGAAGGAAATCAATTTGTTACCATTCTGAGACCTTCAATGGTGTAGGAGGAAATTATCCTACGCATGACAAAGAATTGTATGCTTTGGGTAAGAGTGTGAAGAAGTGGAAACACTATTTGATGGGCAAAGAGACAATTATCCACACAGATCACCAACCTTGACAATATCTTCAATCACAGTCCAAGCTACAATAGTCATGACATTTTCGGAGGATGGGATTCTTGCAACAATTCTATTTGGTCATCAGGTATAACAAAGGTATACATAACAAAGTTGCTAACACTATCAAATAGAGGGGGGTTTTAAGACAATATTTGAGACAAATTTTGAGTGAATTGTCTTAACTTGAGACAAAATAAAACTTATGTATTGTCTTAAATATTGTCTTTAAGCGGGTGTCTTAAATTATTGTCTTAATAAACTGTCTTTATAGAGACAATAAAAAACATCAGTATTATTGTCTTTAATCCAACTTCTTGTCTTTCTTAAGACGATAACAATTTTCTTATTAGAGAGAATTCCACTTTTGTCTGTCTAAAGATCATATAAAACAATAAATTTTAAAAAATAGCTCACTATTTAGATAAATCAATATTGTTAAATATAAACTACAATATCATTGATTAATTCATGTTAGGGCACGATGGAATTGAACCACCATCCTCCTGCTTGTGAAGCAAGTGCTCTTCCATTTGAGCTAGCACCCTTTAAAGAATAATTTAATTATTAAGAATCTTGGGTCTCAAAACACCCTTTAGTTTAGTAGTGAGATTTAAGTCTGAATAATACTTGAGAACATGTGACGATTTTTCCATCCATTTTATGTTTTTGTATTTTAAAACTTTTTTCATTGTCTTGAAAATAAAATACTGACTTGAGAATAACTTTTTTTATCACCTCCCACTCCCATGTGTAGCATTGATGAAAGGATTTTATATTGAAGTGACTTGGTTTCATGCTTTCATCTGTCTCAATCTGATCTATGTCATTCTCCTACCATTTCAAAATTGGAGTTATTGTTCCATCTTTATAGCAAGAACAAAGAATTGTCTTTCTGGGGCCTTGTTTCAAACCAGCACCTAAGCATCATTTTCAATATTCCTAAACAGTTAGCAGGTACTATATCACCATCAAGCAAATAATTGGTTCTGAATTTCTTGAAGTTGAAACTGTAGCAATGTTAAACACTGATATGTCATCAATGTTTATCACAAATCTGTTTGATATTTTTTTGGTTAAGAGGCTGGTCTAACACGCTGGCAAGAAGGATTTCCTAGGGTGTCTTTATTAAGCCCTAGAAGTGTTTGTACCCTTCTATGGAAACCCACTCCCAGTAGCAAGGTATGAGGTCCAAAATATTGTTTGCATGCTTCCCTTTCACAAGCGGGAGGTTCATTTTCAATGCTTGTCAAATGTAGCAGAGAGAATGCTAGTGGCTACTAGCAGTATTGTTGCTGAAGAGATGCAAATTGCTTGAAGTGGTAATAATTTTGAATGCCCCTCTCAAAGCCCCATCTCTGCATGCGGAAAAAGAGAGAATGGAGAGGAGAAAATGTGTTGGTCATCTCCTCATTGACCAAGAGAACCTAGTTTGAATTTTGATGTGGCTAGTGGTCCAGGTGGCCTCATTGTGATTGAGAACAGTGTATAAGTCTGCTAGGTTATCTTATTTGCATATAGTCCTATGCTTTGTTATGTATCTATTAACTAGATATCGTACTCATAGTTGAAGGCATGGTGAGTATAAGGTTCAGAGTATCTATTCCTCTGGTTTTCGTAGTTGAATTTCACCTCAGGTGGACCAGATCACTGAAAATATGGCACTCTGGTAGATATGTATTTTAAAAACATAATTTATTAATGAAAAGGAAGATGACCTAGAGCTCCTCACTTTAACACATTAAAAACATAACTTTCCCATTCCTTGGGATTCATGCCCAAGTCTATGAAAAATTGGTCGCCAACCAGTCTAAGCTACAATAACTACCATTTTTTCCTAGATATTTTCTACTATAAGATAAATAGTTTGAAAACAAATGAAAGCCTCAATTGGATCCTCACACTTTCTCTTACTACAATAGCATAGGCCTCTTCGTATCTATTCACTAGCATCCAATGATCTCCTATAACAAACTCTCTTTTACAATAAGTTTACTGCTTGTGTTTATAAGAAAACAATAACTACGTCATTACGAGAGGTATTGTTTCCCCAACTCATAGAAAGAATCAATAATGGTGGTGTTCCTAGTTTGTCGTTGATTCTTCACCTTAGTTATTATGGCACGAGAGTTGGTGCTGGTACAGGAGACATGGATGATTACAGGACATGTCATTATTAGAAAAAGTTTAAGATAAGTACCTAGAGATGGCACAAATATAATTTTTTATATTTTTATATTATATTTAAATTTACAAAAAATAAAAAATAAACAATGGAGATAAACTTTAGAGAATGAAAAATACTAAAATACTTAGAAATTTTTAAAAAATTGAAGTATTTAAATAGATGCCAATGAAAACAAAGATTTATTATAATGATATGTAATCATCATCATCATAATAAAGTCAATTATATTTAAACCTGTAATCACTTGGAGAATATAATTATTTTAAAAGGTGGTACAGGTCTTTCCAGATTGAAAAACTTTTTTCATTGTCTTGAATTTGAATCAGTCAATTCCGATATCATATGACAAAGTTATGCTCAAAATACTGACTGCCTATCCTAAATCTGCACTGCTAACAATCATATTTCCCGGTTGTTCACTAGCACATTCTACCAATCAATTCTTCTTTTCTTCAAAATCTGTTTCTATTGGAGATACAACATTGAATCTACTTTGATCTCCAATTGGAATCACGTCAACCCATCATCAAACGAAAAAGTGTCACACAATGAAAAGAGTAGTCTCCAAACAATAGAGTGAAACCCTAGCCAGAGTTTATAGACAAATCAACTCAAAAGTTATGGATGACACTCCTTTATGAGCAGGAAACAATAGTCTTTTAAAGCCTACAATCGCAACCATCAGTTACATAAGAAGACTATGCACTTGTTGCAGTGTTTATTGTTGTAGCATTCAAAGATAATGGTTTTGAAGATAAAGAAAAGATTGACACTTATACATTATTCAGGATTATTCATGGTCCCATATGCCAATAGATAAAGGACAAGACACAAAGAGAAAAGATCAAGAACAATGCAGCGTTCATAGGCCTCAAAACTTTTAAGCAAATGTAGCTTTGCTGAAAAGGCTTTAGAAAATTTTAAGAAAATGTAGCTGGTAGTCATCCTAAATTCCAAAACCATATATTGCACGATATGCAGAAAATGGATTTGTTGAAAAGGCTTTAGAAACTTTCAAGTAAATGCAATTGGCTGGCGTAAAGCCAAATTCCACGACATTTTCCAGCATCCTCTCTGTTTGTACCAAAATGGGGAGCTTTGGACATCCATCAAGTCATAATGAAAGGGGGATTTGTGTCAGATATTATAGTCATAAATACTCTGGCAGACGTATATGCAAAATGTGGAAACATAAACAAGGCACCTGGTGAACTGTTTGACAAAATGCCTCAAAGAAATATGGTTTCATGGAATACCATGATTGCAGGGTATACAAAAAATGGATTTGTTGAAAAGGCTTTAGAAACTTTCAAGCAAATACAATTGGCAAGTGTAAAGCCAAATTCCAAAACATTTTCCAACATCCTCAGTGCCTATGCCAAATGGGAGCGTTGGAATAGGGTATGATCATCCATCAAAGAATAACCGAAAGGGGAATTTTGTCAGATTTAGTTGTGACTGCACTCGTAGACATATGCAAAATGTGGAGGCATAAATAATGCATGTAAATTGTTTGACGTTCGAATTTCCCAACGAAATTTGGTCTCATGGAATGCAATACTTGCAGGATATGCAGAAAATGGATTTGTTGAAAAGGCTTTAGAAACTTTCAAGAAAATGCAATTTGCAGGTGTAAAGCCAATTTCCTCAACCTTTGTCAATTACTCCTAGCCTATGCCAAAATGGGAGCTTTAGAAAAGGGTATGGACATTCATCAAAGCATAATGGAAGGGGGATTTTTGTCAGATAGTATTGTAACGACTTCGTTAAAAAGTAGTCACCACACTGAGAATGCTCTAGATTATAGTTTTAAGATCAATGCTAGTGATTTTGGATTGGACATTTGATTGAGAGATTAGTCAAAAGTAGGTGTCAACAAAGAAGATAGTGGCGGTGATTAACAATGAGAAAGTGCCATTAAGAATATGACAAACAATCTTTATGAAATATTTTATCTTTATGCCACATAGCAGCAAAGATTCACTAGGTCTTGCTGCTTATTACCTAAACATAATGATCAAGATATACAGATTGAGAAAATCTCTGCCAAAAGGGTATTGTTGCAGTAGTGTGATGGTGAGTAAAAGGTCTGATACAAAAACAGAGGAAAGAGTATCGAGTGACAAGATATCTAAAACGAGATCCTCATCTAAAACCCTAATACCTTGCAGCAAGGGAGCTCTTAGTGTTTGGTTTGAGACAGAGGAATGAAGTGTAAATAATGCATTATTGAAGAAAGGAATAATGAACCTAGAGCCATGAATATTGTAGACAGTGGTTTATAAGGTCATGACTATAGAGTAGGTAAAGAATCTACAATAGCTCAAGAACAGTTCATTAGACAAATAATGTAATCATGTGACTATTAGAGTCACATCAATGTTGGCAACAACATCATGATGCATGCAAAAGGATCATTGCAATACAACCTAGAGAATGAAAGGACAGTCTACACTAGTCTCGGCCACAAAGAATAGACAATGGATGACCAAAGGGCAAAGGTTCCAATGATAAAACAACAGATGTAAAGGGCTAACACAGTTAGTAGGTCATGTCATCATTCACGGACTTAGAGAAACCCTCATAATAGAGCCATTAATGACTGTATAAAATAGAGAATATCATCATTATCAAGACAGTCATCGTGTTAAAATCACAGCCCAAGACCTGTTGAAAGCAAACCAAAAGGTTATGAGAGTTGAAATGAAGCACAAAAAGATAGAGCCTTTCACAGTAAAGGTATCATCAGTAATGAGCCTTATAATATAGTGAATCATAAAGAGAAGCATCAAGGCCATAAGAATAGTCCAAAGGAACCTATGATAGTCACACAGTCATTCACAAATCAACAAAGGATGATGATAGTAAACACATCAAAAGGGAAATAGTACCAGCAAAAAGCAATCGCAAAGAAACAACAGACATGAAGCTGATCACAAAACAGTAAGGGCAACATTAAAACGCTTTTGACAGTCATATTCAAGTCATAGGCATATAAGGAGGACAATTATAGCCCCAAAGATTCAATTAGCATCAAAGAGCATTCAAAGCAATCACCAATCATCATAATATGAGGAAAAGCTTATCTCAATCATCAAAAGCTTCATGAGCAATCCCAATCAGCTATCAAAAAAATAACAATGAAAAGCTTGTTACATGGAGCAACTATAGCATCAAAACAAGGTGGTATTCATTTTCTTACGAACAAATAGTTTATTCAAGAAGATTTGAGTATCATAACAATGAAGGTCAACCACTATAAGAGACATTCATGAGTTATAACTCTTGAATAAGATTATATAGCTCATTGGAGGTAGGTTGTTGCAGTCACGTTGCAGTCAGACCATCAAAATGATAAAGCTCCAATAAGACCTAAGGGTAGTGTAACAGATGATAGTCCTCTCAGGCTAAAGTGCACAAAGAACAAGTGAGTCATTGTATTAGGCATAATACAATGACAGTGAGAAGTCACTGTCTTTAGACTTTAGGATAGTAAATACAGTCCGAGCTGAAGAGCAACTCCTCATTACAATTGATGTTGCCATAACAATGAAAGTCCTAGCAAATCAGAGATGAGAGAATGCAGATCAGGGTCATCAAAGGCAACATTCTAAGACAAAGTGTAGGAAATTACTGTGTGCAAACAATTGAAAGCAGTCCTAAGCACCTACATATAGTTTCTGAGGTTTGAGCAGTGAGAATGATGCTGGACACAGTCACCCAAAAACCTCATAACAACAGTAAGACAACTCAGAATTCAATCTTTAGTCTCTGACAAGAAAGGTCCACCTAATAAGAGGAGCAAAGGTGGGTGAAAGAATAAAAGTATACAATGGTGATAGAAATAAGAGGAGCTTTGAAGATATCCAGTAAAGATTTAAATTAAATTAAGAAAAGCTTCTTAACATTCTACGCCCAAGAAAGACTAGGTTAGGTTTCAAGTGCTAATACAATTCTGCATGCCACCTAATCATTTGAAACTCTATTCACCTATTGGGGAAAACAATACAAATTCCAAAAAGAAATCCTAGAAAACAATACTAATTTTCATACACCTACATATCCTAGAATTCAAGAATCTAGCTAGAATGTCATTTAGTCCTTTTGAGTCGAAAGTGCAATCCAGTAATATGCTTTGCCTACATGAAATAATCAAGCAACAATAACTAAAAAGCACTCTAGTCTTCATAGTGTTGGAGAAAACTATTTAATAAATTATAAATAATATATTAGAAAATGCTCCAGTTTACCTCATATTGTAATCAAATATTTAATTGAATTACAATATTACAGGAAATAACAGTGTGTTTGGACAATGCATCCCAAACACGTATATTTGGAAAGACCTGTTCAAGACTATTTGTAACTCTGATGACAATGATATCCAAATGAGAATATATCTGGATAATCCACCAAAAATCCACAAGATAAAAGCATACCTTTTTTATTACATTGATGCTTTTCATGACCAGAAGCAAATCACTTTGACACGTGATTATATGCATGCCTCTGAACACCAGCCCTCCAAACATTCTTTTGAGACCTATCGATGCCTTTGCTGCCATGTAGTCAATATCAACAAATTAGCATCTTGCTTAAACCATTCTATAAAAATAATATGCACAATGTTGAAGTAAATTTTGGAGATATAATATTCTTGACATTAGAACCAGCAACATAGATGCAAAGTAGGAGAAAACTCAATATAACTATATCATATAGGTTCCAGTTGAGAAATATATTTGCAGATGTACATGAATTTGGATTACCATTCTACCTACATTGCTATTTGGGACAGGATATAGAGCGACTTTTAGAGTTGAGCTCTTGGAAAATCCAAAAAGATTCAACTTTTCGATTTTCCAATGAGAAATACAATTTCAAAAGAATTTAATCCCAGTTATTTCACACATTTTGAATTCCACAACAATACAAGAATACATATAATGAAGAGGTCTATCTCCATAAAGCCCTTTAGAATCTTTAGTTCTTAACTTTTATATATGAGAAATAGAAGAAATACATTTCACTGCAATCAAGCAAGATTACTAAAACGGAAAAGCCAGGATAGAATCAATTTTGATTGTTGCAACAATTTGGATGATGCCATGGTTATTGTTTTATATTGGTCTTGATTGAGCAATTCCTCTTACTTAAATAGAATGAAAAAACATTTATGTAATGTTAAGTATTTGTCATGAATTAAATTAAAGAAAACACAATTTATTGCTAAATTTTGTCTATTAGATTAGCTAAATAAATTGGTTTACAAAATTTTTGTAGAGGCCATTTAACAACAACCTACTTTGTACTATTTTTCCTGTGACAAAGACTACATGCAAATAATTGTAGTAGGGCTAGTTTGCAATGTTAGAGAGATTATGATAATGTTTTTTCTGGTGTCTTGCAAATATCTCATTTATCCGAATAAGAGTAGAAAATTGTCTTTGCCATTCATATTTGTATACAAAGCTACGTATCAATTGAAATTGTAATGTGTACAAGTACATCCAGGGTAGTCAAGGAAATGACTCTATAAAGAGAAAAGGGGTGTATAATGATAACTTTCCCAGTCTGCAGTTGAATCGCTATGGCATTGAGTTTGTAAGGTTCGAATGATAAATTTCCCAATCTATAGTTGAGTCGCTATGGCATCGAGTTTGTAATGGTATAAATGAGACTGGGAATGCTCTCAAGAGAAAGAGAGTCTAATAAACAATATGGCTTTGACAATATACTAATAAATTTATGAAAGCTGATATGCTTAAGTAAATGAAATATGATTTTTATGGAATCAAGTCCAACTTCCTACTGAACTATGTCCAAATTTGGGCTCCGAACCTCTGACCCATAAAGAACACTATGTTTAATAATTATGTTGAAGAGTTATAACTTTGTACGGGTATTCTATAAATGTACCTGAAAACACTGGCTAGTACCTAGGGGAAGAATATTCTTTGTAAATTCATGATTGAGAAGCATATTTTATATAGAGAGACAGACTTGTGAACAAAACCCCCATGCAGGTATGATTTGTTGTGAATTTCATAGACTAAACCTTTGTCAAAAATCTAAGACTTGCAAATATGTAATGAAACACCCCTGTTTTGATACAATTTTTCTCCTAGCATCCACAAGTTCTTTGACCTTGCAAATATGTAATGGTACACACTTGTTCTGATACAATTATTTCCCAACACTCACAAGTTCTTTGATTTTTTAACATGCCATCATTTTCTCAAACAGTTTACTTGATTTAAACTCAAGAGTATTTTAGTTTGGAAATGGAGCACCTATTTGATTACTGGATATTTCTTTTTCTATATATAAATGAGAGACACATAATGCAAGCAAAGAAAAGTCTTCTACAAACTGAAATAGACAATTTTTTCTTTGCATTAGCTAAAGCAAGAGGTACAGTGAAACCTTTTATTGCATGAATCGACAATGTAAATAATTGCAACACTCAGAATATCACAACAACAACCTTACTAGCTTACTTAATTTGCAATAGATAGGCCAGTGCTCAGAACATTATTGAAGTTGAATTGAATTGCAGAGGCTTCGAACTCCCAGTTCCATGTCCAAGAAAAACTGGTACAGGTTTCACATCTCCTTTTCTTTTACTGCTTGTATCAAACAATGAGAGAAAACTGCCTTGGCTGATCATAAACTCTGGCCCAAACTGTCAGTAACTATAATGAGCATATCCTTGTACACCATTACAGTTACTATCAATGCCAACTAAGTTTAGAGGCTTCAAGTCTCCTGTATGACAACATTGTGTGATGCATATGATACTCTCTTTTCTCCAACCACTACTCCATTAATGTGAAGACGAATAACAATAGGTTGGATCAAGATCCTAACATAATGAGCATATCCTTGTACACCATTCTAGTTACTATCAGTGCCAACTAAATTTAGAGGCTTTGAGTTCTCCTCTATGACAACATTATGTGATGCATGTGCTACTCTCTTTTTCTCCAACCACTACTCCACTAATGTGAAGACAAATAACATTTGTGCTAACCTGTTCCAAATACCAAAACAGAATAAAGAATCATCATTTACCACACAAAATAGATACATAATGTGATGCCATATGTGCTCATATAAGAAAATAAATAAGATACTTCATAACCAAAAATCTTTCGTATATTTATGCTTTTGTCTTTATTCACATCAGTTAAACATAATCTTTTGAAGAAATACTATTTTGGAGCTGGTGTTTCCATTCACTAATTCCTTCCAAGTGAGCAATATCTTTTGTACGTTCTTGTGAAAGCAATCACAAGTTGTGCAAGATCTCCAGCGCTGGAAAGAATTCTAGGATAAAATACCTTTGGTTAACAGTGATCAAGGGGAGTACCAATATTAGTCATTCAACACACGCAAAGGAGAGGTATGTAACTTTGCAATAGCCCCAATTTTTATTCATAATTTTTTATGGTATATTCAGCTCTTATTCTTTGGTTTGTTATCAAATGATCAATGGCCATTAGCACGTCCCAATTGACGCACATAATAAATCAATGGTGAATAGGTTCTATTAAATAGCTGGCCACGTATAATGCATTATGGTTTAAGTTTGAACTAAATTCTTAAGATTTTTAACTAAAAATCATGGTTGTATGTACCGAATGAGAATATCACCACCATTAGACTAGCTTATTGTGGTTGAGGGAAATTCGAACCTGGAAGATGTTGTTGGGTTTGTTATGAAGATCCATGGATCTTGTGAGCTTCCAAGTTCCAAATTTAATTTATGGGATACTTTGTTATAAGTGATAAAAATTTGAATCCCAGAGATGGACAATGCTCATCGCACACAAACAATAAATAAATAAATAAAAAAACCACACCAATATGCATTTGACATTCACAATGCATATCTCAATTCCTGATATTTTCTCACTTGTATTGAAGGACCAAACCATTACACATTTTTTACCAGACAAAAATTTACTATTGATTTGAATTTCACTGATAATAATTTGTTTTTAAACAACTAAATTTAGACTGGGAAGAAGAATTTGTTATCAATGAGACCATGGAAATCACAAATGCCCCAAATTTTATCTCCAATGTCAGTTAAAGAGAATTGAGAATGAAAATCCATCAAATTAATCCAGAATATGATATAATATACACACATGGAACTTAAATAATCTAAGCATTCAAAAGGTTAATGGATTAGAAGCATAAAGACAAGCTATACATTTTCACTTTTAAGACTGCTATATAATGATGGATGTATTTACTCGCAATTGATAATAAAACCACTGCTATGTGCAGTTGACACAGTATCTTCATCTTCTAGAGTTGAGTAGGGTTTTAGATTTGACAAAGTTCCCTCAAGGGCTACAGTTAGCAAAGTCTTTGCACGTTGTGGAGCTAAGTGAATGTCTTGGTCTTGCTAGACTTCCTGAAGGATTTACCTTTTTCTCTTCTTTGGAAGAGCTAGATCTAAGTGCTGTATCAACTTGACGGACCTTCCTGACCAGGGCCATAACCCAAGATAACAAAACAGAGCAAGGGATAGAAAAAGTTTAACAAAAATCATACCCATCTAGAATGTCCACTTCTAAGGGTAGATAATTCTTCCAATTTAACAATGGAATCATTTGAATTAAGATGAACAAACCATGACCCAAATAACAGAGCAAGGGATTAAAAAAAACTCAACATACAATACCCACAGTACAAACAAAACAAAAGAGATCTATCTACAAGGCATTCAGGAAGGGAATTTTTTTACCGGTTTACAGTATAGACCTAGATTTCTCTCCAAGCTGATTGAACAGTTTGCATCTCAATGTAAGAATGCTGAATTGTAGTGCAAACAGGTTGAAGAAGACGGCCAGGGCATAGAAACTGCAAACTATAAGATTCATCGACAAACTTCCCACCATACTCATGATAGCCCTTCCCGTTGTTGTTGATAACTGCATCCAAGTGTTTCCATTACCATGGATGAACGATTGGTCGAATGCATTTGATCATATGCCTATGATGCAGGGGGACAGTACCCGCTGCAGGTCGTTGAAGGTTGCCTGGAGTAGTGATGGGAATGCCGGTTCCAGTGCTAATGCATAGGATGATTTAGAAGTATTTGCGTCAATGCTACTCCATCTGCCCTAGCTGCTGCGATACCAGTTCCCCACCCGGGATAGGCTCAGCTCCCCTCGATGAACCCAGCTGGTACCGAGCCTCCGCTACTAATGAAACTCCTGCCGCGATCTATCATTCCCGCTCGATCCAAAACTAGCATGGATGCAAAAACCAACGCTCTTGCCCCTACAGGGCTCCCCCCGAAACTATGGTAACCGCTTCCGTTTCGATGAGTTGAGCGCGAACAGCCAAGCCCCTGATTTGAATATGAATGATAGTAAAGTTTTATTTTAGGAAAAGTCTATTGTCTTAATTCAAGACAATTGAAAAAATTAAAATATAATTTAAACATAAAGCATTTGTTTAAGACGAAACTAATATTTTGTCTTAAATTAATGTCTTAAACACCTCCTTTGTGTAGTAGTGTAATATGTTATCAAGACCTTATATTAATGCATCCATTATTTTATTGAACAATATGATAGAGATAAAGATTTCAAGGATGTATATGAAACACTAATCCATGGTAATCAAGTAGAATAATTAGATTATCATTTTCATGATAAACGGCTTTATCATCTTGGTAAATTGTGTATTCCAAGGGATGAAGAGTACATGTACTTCATATTGGAAAAAAAATTCACTTGATTCTCACTTTTTTTTATATTAATAAAAGTTGCACATTTTAATTCATTTATATTTAAATCCTAAAAAATTAGATAGACATTTTCTTAATAGTAGTGGATCCCTCATATCTATTCTATATGACCATAGTGTTTTGCCCAACCAAATTGTAAAGAATTAATCTTTAAAATTTAAAAACCTAAAAAAAAAATCATACAAGCTTTAGAAAAATATAAAAAAAAAACAATACTCAATTTTAAGTAAACTGATTACAATAATAATATCAGTTGATGATAAATATGGACATATTTTTAACTATTTATATACTGTTATATACTGTTTTTGATGCTCTAGCTGTTTATGTGCTATTATTTTATTTTATGCTTTTATCCAATAAAAGAAAAATCATACGTTAATGTGGGTTCTCAATTTGACCGGAGAAGGCAATTAGAGACAATGCATTTCTCATGCGCAAAGAAAAGTAGTCTGACAAGATTTATATGCACGGTACTTGAGATTCCCGTGCATGTATTTTTATGCACTATCATCATAATAATCCACCATGAATTTTCTTCTTTTCCCCCATTGATAAAACCATGTGATTGTTCAAAAAAGCTGATTCTTTGTTACCTTGTTTTCAATGCAAAAAGGTTTTTGTTTGGTCTTAAAAGCCGATTTATATTAATTCAAATCTATCAAATAATTGATCCCATGCATACATCCTTTCCAATCAATCAAAACTTCTATAAATAAAATATTAAGATTTTCAAAAAGTGAAATCCACCCATGGGATATATGTATATGTATGTGACAATTAAATAGTAATATTTTGTTCTAACAAAGGTAAGATCCTGAAGAAAGATAAATATACTTATTATATGATAGTGTTACAAAGTATTATAATGATACCAAAATGTGAATGGATATTAAACTTTAGTAAAATAGATTGAATATATACAATTATATTAATTAGCAAAATGGAATCTAGTAAATATATTATTAATTAAGTTACACGTTTAATTTTTATTTTTTTTATGTATTACGATATAAATTTCATATATACAAATATAATATAGATGGACATACATATTTCTTTTCTTAATTTTAATTATATGTTAATAAATTTCTTTGATGATGATGGTGGTGGTGGTGGTGGTGGTGGTGGTGGTGGTGGTGGTGGTGGTGGTACAAACAAGATAACAAAATATATTCATAATACCCAACTAACTAAGTTGATTGAAATTGAATTTTTTTAATACAATGTAAATGAGCCTTCTTATAAAGGCAAGGCCATATGGATATGTGAGCACACAATCATGACATATGGCTCAATGAGAAACAAGGGTAGGTAGGAGAAATAATAAAATATTCCACAAGAGGTGGGTAATCACACAATCATGACATATGGCTCAATGAGAAACAAGGGTAGGTAGGAGAAATAATAAAATATTCCACAAGAGGTGGATTACCCACCGAGGGTGGAATATAACAACAAGATAAGACCACAAAAGGTGGAATTTATTCTACATACATCATCCCTATGTGCACACTTCCCTAAGTGTCATATCCAAACTACCATGAAATGCATTACCCTAAGTCAACTTAAGTAAAGTGTAATTATGAGTGATAATTTACACCAATAAATAATAATATAGTCCATGTCTTATAACTATCATACAAGTAAATGAAATAATTCTTTGCATAATCTTTCTAATAATTAATTTATATAATAATAATAATATATTGTAATGTTGATATTCAACATAACTATAACTTATGTGAACAACAATGAAATCAACACAACAAACTAGCACACGTCATATATGTGTTTACAATACAAGTGTAGAATGAAAAATATTATATATGAGTGACATTCAAATAGCAATCTTTTGATTAAACAAAGGTAAAATCTAGAATAAAGATAAGCATAGTTATTATATGATAGTATTACAAATTATTATGATTATAACATTGTTTGAATGTATATTAAAATTTAGGAAAATAGATTGAATATACACAATTATATTAATTAGTAAAATGGGTTAAATATACATAATTATATTAAAAAGTTTAATAAAGATTATTAATTAATTTAAATTTCAATATATATATTTCTCTATATTAAGATATTAAATTTCATATATATGATATAATATAAAAGGATGTAAAAAATTATCTTCTTAATTTTAATTATATATTAATAAATACCTTATATGATAACATATTCCATGTCTTAACTATAATACAAGTAAGAAAAATAATCCTTTCCATAATATTTCTAATAATTAATTTATATTGAAATAATCATAAATGGTAATGATGATGTTCAACATAACTATACATTATGTGAACACCAATGAAATCAACACAACAAACTAGCACACTTCATACGTGTTCACTATACGAGTGTAGAATGACAAGTATTGAATTAATCAAATCTTAATATTGATCAACAAAAGCTAAAGCTCAAAAAGAATAAATGATATGTTCATTCACAACCCAAGTGATAATCAAGTGTCACTTAGTGGTGAGTACTTGCCTTTATAGTATTATTGGAAAATTATTGAAGAATAGATGATAGATGAGTTATGGTGAACTAATTTCAAGACAAGATAGATAATAGTTTCAGAAGTTGCAATTTTCTATTTACTGATTTGTAATAGGCACAAATATGACTATATTGATCAATTGATTTAGAGTTAGACTCTTATAATGTAGTTAGAGTAATTAGTTGAACATAAACAACTATTGTTTGTTGTAATTATTTTACCACAAAATGAAAGTATAGTTGATATTAACCATAAGTTAATTTTTACTTGGTTGAAAAATATTATGAATATGTGATCTAGTATTTAAAGATTTATATTAATTTAAAATTATAATATGTAATAATGATAGAATAATTTTTTGATTTTATAAAATTAAAAGTATTTACACAATGTGAAACTAGAGTTTATATTAATGATAAGTTAATTTAACTTAGATAAAAAATATTATAAATATTTGATATAGTATTTAAACCATCATATTAATTTTAAATTATAAATATGTAATGATGATAAAATTTTAAATATTTTGTTGGTTTTGTAAAATTAAAAGTATATAATTATCAATATTATAAATAAAACTAAAAAGAAGTCAAACAAATAAAATGACTTGTATACATGTATGTATATATTTGTAGGGACAAGCACTGAGAAGGTATATAAATGTTAAAAATTATTTAATATTGAAGGAGGTTGTATTAAGTAGAAGGGATAAAAGGAAAAGGAAAAGGGGAGATGAGTATAAGGTTGCATAAGGGAGAGTACAATGGTATGAGGGTAGAAGGGGACAATTGAATATAGAGTGGACTAGAAGATATGAGTGGGATGGCCAAAGAGGGAATCACAAAACATATCCACACAATAAAGAGAATATAATGAGAAAAGACCAAGAGGAGATAAAAAAACATAGGATTGACCAGTAGAATTAATGGAATGGGCTGCAATGGTATAGACAAACATCAAGTAAACTATTAGAGGTTGATGGGATGTAATTGAACTTAAGGTGAATTGAGAGGTTTTTAGGGTTTGACTATAGGATACAAAGTGAAAATTTGAGGTGTTTAGTATTAAGTGAGAATAGAGTTGGTTAATAATGAGCGGAAGGAAAGGTTTCTTATATGTGCATGCATATAAAATAAAATGTGCATGCAGAGGTTGTTTAATTTGAAAGTCGGTGTCAAAGGTCATTCTATGTGATATGTAATAGGTGAAATATGTGTGATGCACATGTTTTTTGACTATTCATTATTTTTACATGTAAAGAAATATGTTCCCATTATAGCATGAGCTGATTACAACACATACTCTTTGTTTCTTTATATATTTCTAACCATTAGAGTTCGGTATTTCTTAGACATTCGACATAAAGCATGAGACTTCATTGGCAATGCCCAAAGGTGTGGTTTTTGCAAACTGTTCAAAACACCTAAAAATCAGTCGTACTCTCCACCATACTTGCACAACTTTTAATGGTTATATAAGTATTATCACAATATCATAAATCTCTCTTTCAACTTTCTAAAAAAAAATCTAAATTTATAATATGATAAAATTTTGATCTTCAATTTCTTTTGTCAATATCTTCATTTTGTCATATATATATATATAATTCTTATGGTTCTAATATTCTATTGGTCAGATTTGATAGGATCATAACTTGTGGAAGAATGTCAACTTAATATTGCCGATTAAAAGAGCCACTTAAGTTGGAGTTTGACCCAAATACTTGAAGAAGCCCCCAAGTGGAGGGACCGACCACGTGTATACGGAATCAAGTCCCAAACAATCACGACTGTACAGGACAGTGTAAGTGCGCTCAATAATTATGCACTACCTATACACAAAGTTAAGGGAAAAGTATACATTCCATCAAGGAAAAGGTTGGAATCAAATTTCCTTTCACATTCAACAAAGAGTGGGTATGTTTTTGTGCCTGACAGGAAAGAATGTTTTTCTGGTTTTGATGGTAGTGGTTTATTGGTTGAGATATTATTTATCTTTGTCTATATATTCATTCGCAGCTGCATTTTTCCCACACTTTCTTTTTTTATTGTTATCTCAACTCTGATCATTTCTTAATTATCTGATTAGTTTATACCGTTTACCTCTTTTTGCTCACTGCTTCAAATAGATTATACCGTTTGTTAGATGGCCACATCCTACTTTGCCCAGTTAATTGGTGTGTTTTTTATGCTCTGCGCAATGAATTCTCTATCTATCCCCATGTTTATGGCCGAGTCAGCACGCGGGAATTTCACGTTTAAAGAATTCACGAGATGCAATACAAGCAACATTCTCTGTGTAAATGATGCTACAATATCTGGGCATAAAATCCATCTTACAAACAATACAATTGATCATCATAAAGTGGCCAACGAAACTACAGGCGGTCTTCCCGGAAATGGAAATTTTTTAGACATCATGCTCGCTGTTAAATTCAGTAGATTTTATCGGGCCCGTGTCTCTTTTCAAGTTGGTAGTAATTATCCTATTCAAATTTGCAATTCTACCAATTTGAATGATAGTTTAAATGATGGTAAGTTGTGGAATGCGCACATAGATTGCAACGTTAGAAAAAATTATCTACAAATATTCCTTTTCAATACCTCCAATAGCTCTACGTCCCAAAGAGATCCCATTCTTGCATTTCCTTTTGATTGGTTCAAATTTCTTCCAGATAATTTTGTTGTGGGGATTTCTTCAGTGAAAATTTAAAGCTGGGGCAAGGAGGATTTGGAGGTGTGTACAAAGGCGTTAAAAGGCTGTCAAGCGCATCTCACAAGGGTCGAGACAGGGGGCTAAAAGAATTCATCTCTGAAATAAGTATTGTTAGTCGAGTAAGACATAGAAACCTCGTTCAGCTATTGGGATGGTGTCATGAGAAAGGCGAATTACTTTTGGTGTATCATTATATGTCTAATGGAAGCCTAGACAAACAGCTTTTCATCAAAGGAGATATTCCCCCACTGCAGTGGAGTCACAGGTATCGAATAGCTTTGGAAATAGCTTCTGGACTGCTATATCTCCATGAAGAATGGGCTCACTGTATTGTGCACAGAGATGTAAAATCCAGCAATGTTATGCTTGACTGCAATCTCAATGCAAAGCTTGGGGACTTCGGTTTAGCGTGCAAGTTGGAGCACAGTCGTTTGTCTCAAACCAAAATGGCAGCTGGAACCCTTGGTTACCTAGCTCCGGAGTGTGTGATCCTCTGAATCAGATGTTACAGCTTTCGTGCTGTGGCCTTGGAAATCGCTACAGGATGGAGAGCTGTAGATTCGAGATTACAACAACATAATATGAGGCTTGTGGAGTGGGTATGGGTGTTGACGCCCAACGGTCACATGATCATTCGATTTTTTTAGATTCTTCGATTCATATCTGAATATGAATGTATAAATATATGTGTGAACTCTATCCACTGTGTGTATTGAATATTTGGTTAATAAGATAATTCTGTGCTTGAGAGTGGATGTAGGCATTATGTAGGCATTTGCCGAACCACTATAAATTTGTGTCTCCTGTCTTTGTTTGTGTTGTTTTGCATTATGCTGTTTTGTGTTGATTACTAAGTTTTTCCTTTGCTCATTTAGATTAACAATTGGTATCAAAGCTTAGGTGAAGTTAAGTTGAGCAGAGATGGAAAGGTAGATAGATAGAGGATTGAAAATTCTCGATAAATGCAAAAGTTCAAAGTTAGAGAAACTAGTTGCTGGTATTGTGGCAAGCGAGGCCACATCAAAAGAAATTGTTGGTCTTTCAAGAAGGCTGAAAGACAACTAAAAGATGAAGACACTCATTCATTTATCGAAGAAGTTTTTGCAAATTTAGACTTCATGGAGGGTAAAATTGTGTAAACAAAAGTTAAAACAAAACATCACTTACATTGATGGGATGGCTGGAAAAATGAGGAAAATTCGGCTGAAGAAGAAAAGTGTACGCCATTGGAGACCCAAATTGAATTTGTTGTTGATTTTGCCTCTCGAGGTGAGGAGGAGGATGCAAATTGGAGTGAGGGAGCAGAGCAATGGAGCCTAGAAGTAATTAAGGCTTCTAAGGACTTTGCAGATAGCGTGACATTATGTCAAGTTGCTCCGAAGAGGCAAGATCAATTTGTGTCCATTAAAAAATTTGTGTCCATGTCAAGATCAATTTGTTGAAGGATTTAAAATTATTTGTGAAAATTTAGATTGGACATAGTAACTAAATCTAGCATTTAATATACATCAATCTATCTAATGCCAGTTTTAGGTGCCAATACACTAAGCCATTTTAGAAGATTTTATTTGCATCTCTTTAGACAAAAGGGATGAAGCCACTTCATCCATTATGAATATAGTAGTATAACTTCCAATAGCCATCACTAGATGACCCCATGAATATTGCAAAGAGCATAACATAAGCATACATCAATATTCATATTCAATCTTATCATCGATAGAACTCAATTGTACAACAATCTTAGGTGGATATTGAATGGTAGATATATTTAGGATCTCAAAAAGCCAAATAAACATACAATCATTTAACAGATTGTAATGTGGAAAAATTTAGGGTTTCCACCTAAAGAATGAAAACCACTAATTTCTCACTTAGGGGACATTGCATTCTATAGACAACTAAAATTGTCATGTTTAATTAAATTAATATTTTTATTTATTTAATTACTTTATCCTGATTCTTTTATTAATTAAATAAATCTTTATTTATTTATTTAATTCAATTATCCTCTTCTAGCCCTTTTCTCATTTAAATAAATATTCTTATTTATTTAATTGCTCCCACTTTCTCTATTTTAAATAAATATTTATTTAATTGATTAATTCATTAGCTTTTTCCTCTATAACACGTCATTTATCTCTTAATCTTCCTCTACCTATCCCTTTCATTATTTTATTATTTCTTCTACCTACCCTTTAATCCTAGCCGACCATTTATTTCTTTCACTTCTTAATCTTATCCCCTCCATTTTCTAAAGCATCTTCTATATAAGAGGATTATTTCTCTCTTTCTAACACCTACTACATCTACCTAATGCATCTATCAAGCCTTTTTGCAATCAAACAACTTCATAGCCACAATCCATTCTTTGTTGAGCTCTTGTGCACAATACAAAATTTGAGAGCAAATATATCAAACAAGATCAATGGAGATAGGAGACAAGAGAGATTGAAACCCTATTTGGCATGTTAATGGTAATATTGTTTCATTTGTTGATTTGCATGTTCTTAGGTATCTTCATTGGTGTGTGGTGTATGCTTGGTTGTAGAACTGAGGTTTGTTGTGGTTGGATCTTTGTGGTTTTACAATAATTTATCATCATCTTTTTTTACCATATATGCATTCAAAAGAGGATGAATAATTCACTAGATCTATTCATGAATCAGATCAAGACTAAATGCTAAGTGAATTTGGGTTGATGGTTTTTTCTCTTTTGTAAGTTGAATTGCTGAAATTAGATAAAATGCTGAAAAATGGAGGTAAAAGTATGAAAACAGTGAGCATTATTGCATGTTGGGGGCATAAATAGGTCTATATCAATCCTGGAGATGTAGGCACTAAGGTGAGACCCCTAAACGTGGTCCAAATTGTAGGATTACAATTTAGGATGCTACACGAATATGGAAAATAATGTATCATGGTAGGTTATTGATAACATAAGTCATTCACATCAAATGTCATCTATACTCTGAACATGTTTTGTTAAGTGTGTGGTGAGGAGAATTATTGAAATGAGAGATTGTGGGATACTAGAAGTTAGAATTAACTTGATTGAAGAGATATGGTAGCCAAAAAAATGAGCATGGAAAAATATATGTAGGAATTGATTTTGTAGTATGATCTATCATCATAAAAGTTGCCTTTTTACCATAACAAATAGTATTTAGAGACAGTGGATCAAAGAAGGCTAGTGGTGAAAGGAAAATCAAGGGATATGACAAGGACTTATTGGAATTATGGGCACATAGTAGCAGTGAAAACTAGGCAAGCTATCCATTTGAAGATAAAGTATGTACTCTAACTTATTTTCCTAGTAGATAGCACTAGATCAATTACAATCTAAAGTTTGAATAACTTTTGTGATGGAAAAATATTGGTACCCAATAGAATATGCTATGGGCATAGAGAAAAGATTTAAACACTCATAATCTAAGGTCTTGTGGGCATGTTGCCAAGAAAATATCTTCCAAGTTTGAATTAGACTTGTTATTGGGAAAACTTCAATCTTCATAATCATTTGAATTATAAAACTATAAAATAATAAATTGAGATGGAAAAGAGAACATGCTCTCAGCTCTAGACTTTCAATTTCTTAATTGCACAAAGTTATCTCATTTTTTCTTCACTTCACATTCCTCCAATGTTTGAGTTTTCTAATCAAATTTCTTGATATGATGTTGAATTCTATATCATTTTAATATAAAAGATCAAAATAATTAACATTTATTAAATTCAAAGATAATTCATGAATACAATCATTCAACTTCTTGAAAGCATGCAAATAATTAATCAAGTTCTTCAAAATGTGAAAGTAATCATACAAATTATGAAATTTAATTTAAAAAAGATATAGTTTTAGCTGTCTATGATAATGAATGGAAATGTGATATATTTGTTAAATAATATTTGATTTTTTTTCAAATGATAAAAATGTGTGTTTCTATGTCAGAGAAAGAAAATCTTGTAGGGTAAAATAGAATACGTGAGTCTAAATCATGAAATGCACATGTTTTTTAAATATTCAATTTTTTCCTATGTAAAAAAATATGTTCACTTATAGCATGAACAGATTATTTGTTGCTTTACATATTCTAACCACTAAAATTGGGTATTTCTTGGATATCCAATACAAAAGCGTGACACTTTATTGGCAATGCCCAAAGGTGTATTTTTTATAAAATGTACAAAAACCTAAATATCAATCATACTCTCTACCATACTTAAACAAGAGTTGCAAGCAGCGTAGTTCCTGCCAAGCAATGGCAAGCAGGAAATGTGGTTGTTTGGTGTGAGAAACAGTAGTTACAAGAATGATGAGAAGACAAATCATTCTATGATAGATAGGAAAGCTTATGTTAGTGATAGTGATAGTGATAGCTACATCTTTGTGTATCCCCATTGCTAAGTTAATAGCAAGACAACTATGATAAGTTAAATGTCATTTGTAGTTACAAGATTGTAAAAATGTAAGGTCGCCATAAAGAAATAATGCAATCCAATAGTCATGGACAAAACAGAATCAATGGCTTCAAAAAAAGGGACATGGTTTAATGCAAAAGAAATAAATATCTTAAAAAATAAAACATGTGATAGTACGCAAGTTTGTAATAGGAGCAGCAAAGAAGTACATATGACAGACTCTTGAGACAAAACATTCAAATATAGGTTCAAGCATGACAGTCTGAAGCTACGCCTACTAGTTTATATTCCTCTGAAGATGAGAAATGTATTGTGGGATAACAAAAATAGTTCTCTTGTAAGTTTAATTTATGTTTGTAATGTGACGGGTTTGAAGTAAGAGATTCTAATTAATTTCTATTAAGATGGTGATATCTCCATATCCTAACAGCAATCCTAAAAACTAGATATTTGGCTTCAATTTGATAAGAAATTCAACATGTCAAAGATCAAGTATTAATGTTATTTAATAATAGTTAGAAAACCACATTTAAGCATGGATGAAATTTTTTTATTGGCTACAATGTTAATAATAATTCCATTTCACAATGGTAAGGAAAGAAAAAAGTTCCACTTAGTAGGCTCACCCTATAGAGAGATGGGCATTAGCCAATGACAAATATAAATCGTCAACGTACATTATGATGTTCTTCCTTCTACCAAAAAGTCATGCAACCATAGAAAAAATAGAGAAAAAAGGCTAGTACAGGCAATCTATAATTACAACAAGTGCAAAATGCCAAATAAAAAGGAGAGTCTTGAGATGTTAAGAAAATCAAATCTAAGAACAAAAATAGAAACACAACGAATAGTTACATAATTGCTTATGTTTCAGGTCTAGGAAATTAAATGAAGAATAGAGATATGACCACAACTAGTGTCTCTCTATTAATCGAATTTTGAGATGGTGAAGCTCAAGGCTCAAATCGTGAGCCACATTTACTAAGACACTAAAGTTTAATCTTGGCTACAGAGAAATTCAATGACAGGTTTGATACCAATTGTCAAGTGGCATACTGCCTATATTTAATGTAGTAACATACCAAGTACAATAGGTTTCTTGGATGCAGACAACCCCTTGTTCAACTGTCTTAGTCCTTCAAAAACACTATGATTTGCATTTATTTCAATTAAAAATATATTTTTATTAGCAAAAAAATAAAATTTATCTCTTCTTATGGCCTTTGTATACTAGCTATGTTTCTACTTCCCATACATGCTCTGTTTTTCCATGTTTTTCAACATATAGGCATCGTGTATGGCCTGTCATTCATCTGCAAAAGGTTTTGTATCTCGTTTGTAGACAATGAAACAACAGATAAATAGAGTTTTGAAATAAGTCGACACTAGTTGTTAATCAAGTTCATCATGTAGTATGTATATTAAATAGAAAAACTTTGCAATCTATGCCAAGAAAAAATGAATTCCTTTCTATTTTGTTGTTATAATCAAATAAATAAAGTGACAAAATGTTTGATTCCATGGAGAATAATCGATACAATAATATGAGGACTCTGCTTTCAACATCATCATGCTTCATTGCCTGGCCATAAAGTGTGTGCAGTAAAGCATGGCTAGTTTGGTCTGCAACACAAACACACCAATATGCTTGTCCACCTACATCGAGAGCTTTCTACCTTCCAAGAAATAAGAAATGCACAATAGAAAAGATAGATAATACAACCAAAAGAAATGTAATTGGTGTTGCTGCTAATCTCATCCATTCTTTTTGGTTTTCAAGTACAACTATATTTTCAGTCCACAAAGATACCAATGCATTAGAAATAATATAATTTGATGGATAAAATAACTCAATGTGAAGCTGCAAAACTTGAAACCACAATATATAACAGACCCTTTCAGATGAAAAACATTCTAACTAGACATGAGAAGCAAGGAAGATCTGATTGACAACTTCAATCTTGTCTACTAGAGACAAAATCTTATTCCCCCATGCCCAAAGCCTGCTTTTTAATTTTGCAATAAACTACTTCCACATTTCTTGAAGTGATACACCCAATCCAAATGGAATAACTAGGTAATGAGTAATTTGTCCATGCTATTCTTCCAATCTTTAGAAATCCACTGTAGGATAGGATCAAACTAAACCATGAAGAATTTTGTTTTATGAAAAGCTAACTCTAAACTAGAAATCGAGCAATAAAGATTTAAAGCTTCTAAAACATGGCTAATTTATTTTTCAAAATTTTGTAGAAACATGTTGTCATCTGTAAAATGGGAGTTAATCACCACATCATTGCTGGGAATAGTTTCCTGATTTGTTTTATTTTGAACATGTGTGACAAATGTGGTTGAAGATGTTGTTAAGTTCATTTGTAGTACCCTGTCCTAATCAAATTTGTCAAACCGATTTGACCTTAATTGACTTACCATGATGTAATGTTATAGTCAGATATTATGATTATTGTGCATACCTGTAAATGTGTTTTCGCATCGACTCCTATGTAATTTTATTTGTTCTCCTGATTCGTGTTATTAATCTCGGGCTAACACTTTCATTATATATATATATATATGCATGTGTGGCTCATGGTTGCAGGAGATTGCAGGTACAATACCGCATAGGTACGAGGTTCATCTCCACCTGGATTTGCAGGTTTGAGTGGACCTTATTGGTTGTAAGGAATTGGATTAGGTAGTCGTAAGTACCTCATTTTACCCTAGTCATGCTCAAGTGAGCATCGTTAGTCGTCCATCAGTTTCCCCTTTGGTTGGTTATGCAGGTCATGTATCTGGTTAGCTTTCTTGGGTTGCGTGTTTTGTGTCTGGTAAGATTTATTAATAAATTCTAAGTATTTAATTTGATTAAATGTGTTTGTTTACGCATTAGTAAATTAAGGGACTAAATTAAATAGGACCCTTTATGTGATTAATCATTAATTATGTTGGTGTAATTAATTATTTATCATGGATATTATTACACTTTACTTAAGTTTACTTAGGTACATGCATTTAATAGTAGTTTGGGTATGAGACACTTGGGTGTTTGTGCCACATTGGGATAGTGTGTGTAGGATAATTTCCACCTTTTATGGTGTTGAACTTATCTTGTCATTACATTCCACCTCATGTGGAATATTATATTGTTTCTCCTACCTACCCACACCTATTTCCTAGCTACCCTTATTTCTTATTGAGCCACATATCATTTTTGTGTGCTCACATATCCATATAGCCTTGCCTATATAAGCAGGCTCATCTACATTGTTTGTATGGGCATTCATTGAACTTTTGATGATCCAGATGATCAGTATTTTCATCTTTATAGAATACAATTTATTTCTATCATATATTTTGTCTCTCTTATTTGTGCTTTCCATTGCCTCTAGATCTTGGCAAAATCTCACATTGTATCAGAGCCATTAGAGTGTTATTGGCTTGTCAATTGAGAGAAATTTGATGCTATTTGGGGTTGTATATTTTGAAGCTTTCTATTGCAGGTTTTTATTGTAGCTTGATGGGTCAAATCTGAGGTCACCATTGGATTGAGGAGGTCCAAGAAAGTCAGTTTTTCCTTTTGTTTAATCCAAATCGAACTTCAAAAGCCAAATCTAGAGGCATTTGAAGTTTGACGCTACGATGGAAATTTTCCAGAAATTATAATTTTGTAGACAATTTTCAAATAGTGATATCTCATTCATCCAGACTCCCTTTTTTGAGAACTTTTTTTTTCTTTTGGGTAGAATTTCGTGATCTGTACAGTGGTGTGGGAGTTTTCTATTTTTTGGATAAAGGTTTTTCAGAAATCATGAAATCCCAATTTTTACAACTTTGGAGGCTTCATTTGGGCTCATATGGACTCCTTTTCAGGTGCCGTTTTTTTTTAGAGTGCAAAATTTTTTGTCTAATTTCATAATCTACCATTAGTTTGTAGTAATTGTGAGTAGAAATTGTACTTTCAATATTTGATCATTTTTTGGCCTATTTGGTACTTGTATTTTCAATTTAGATCACTAGTAATATTTGTTGAAGTCTCTTATATCTCATTTTGAGAAGTTGTAATAATTGAGATTAGAAGTCCACTTTTCCATTATTTGAAAGTCCCAATATGATCCTTTTATAGGGGGTCAGTATTTCATTTATATCTCTTGGTGAAATTCCATTCGGATGCATCTTCATCTGCAGTATTCTACAACGCTTCTTTGTTGGTGGCATCATTTTCATGTTTCCACATTTGAATATTTTATCATGATGTATGCTCTTACTTAAGAAATGTCGTACTCGCACTATCATAAAGTGTCACACTTCTTTATATCTTGTCATTGTTGACTATTCGATGCAATCATCTTGTACATGTAGATTAGGAATATCTTGTGAGACTTGGTGCATGGCTCCAGTTGAGACTTAGATTGTACACATTTGTGCATGACTCTTGTGAGACTTGGATTGTACTATTATTTCTACCATTTACGAGTATCCAGATGATGCTCAAAGCAGGTTGTCTCCATGCCTGATCTTCATTTTGTTGCAGCGAGTGATTCATCGTCATCGACTTGGTACCTGGTTTTGTCACACTTTGACATTATTGGTGCAGCATTGGCTCTCTTTCTTCCTTAAGGAGAGGTATTTTGGTCATCATCATTGGACCATCTTTGTAAGAGATTTGACATTGAGGGAGGGCTTCATGGTCTCTTCTTCTCTCTTATGGGGGGGACATATTTTTGTTCCTCTCATTCATCATTGAGAGCATTATGTGCTTTCATCATTGAGAGCATTATGTGCTTTCATCATCTCTCTTTTGGGGGAGGGTTTTTTCCCATTGAGTTTTTCTCTCTTTCTTCATTTATGGGAGATTGCAATTGTATTTGTACATGGGTACCTAACATGGCCTAGTAGCCGGGACCCATCTTGCATTGCTTAGTTGCATTGTAGACTTTAGTGCATTCCGCTAAGCTGCACTTAAGGGGGGGTGTTGGTGTAAATAATTATTCATCATGGATATTATTAGACTTTACTTAAGTTTACTTAGGTACATGCATTTAATAGTAGTTTGGGTATGAGACACATGGGTGTTTGTGCCACATTGGGATAGTGTGTGTAGGAGAATTTCCACCTTTTATGATGTTGAATTTATCTTGTTGTTACATTCCACCTCATGTGGAATATTATATTGTTTCTCTTACCTACCCAGACCTATTTCCTACCTACCCTTATTTCTTATTGAGCCATATGTCATGTTTGTGTGCTCACATATCCATATAGCCTTGCCTATATAAGAAGGCTCATCTACATTGTTTGTACGGGCATTCATTGAACTTTTGATGATCCAATTGATCACTATTTTCATCTTGATAGAATACAATTCAATCCTATCATATATTTTGTCTCTCTTATTTGTGCTTTCCATTGCCTCTAGATCTTGGCAAAATCTCACAAATTAGAATTGCTTAATTCATGTTTGTAGCAAGTTCGATTAAATGGTTATTTTTAAATGATGAATTAATTAAGTTTATACATTTTGAAAGGGAAGTAGTATTGGAAAATTAATATTTACCCTCTTTGGCATTTTGAAATAGAAATGTTAGTTTTAATTAATTGAGAAAATTAATTTTAGAAGAAAAAACAAGTTTTGCATATTTAATTGTTTGAAAAATGATTTTTATTTTGGAGAAAGCATTTTAAATCCAAAAAAATGAATTTTGGTCAAACTTTTCCCTTTTAACCTAGGTTTTGAAAATATTTTTGGAGAGTTATTTTTGGAAGGAAAATTTTGGGTATTTGGGGAAGAAGGATTTTCTTGAGCTTCCAGGTTGGGCTCTTCATCAAATCTTTCCAGGATTGCTGAATAAAGTAGGATTCTTGTTTATCTCTTTGGTTTCTTTGCTAAATAGAGATTGTATTGATTTTGAAGAACTTTGATTGTGTTTGTTGATAATCTCATATATTTTGGGAATAATGGAAGAGTTGAGTGAAATATCCAATTCAAACCCTCCTTGCTTGCTTTTCAAGCCTTTAGATTAAATTTTGGTTGCTCAAATTATTTTTAAAATAAAAAATTGGGGTTGGTTGTTCTTAATTAAACTTTATTAAAGCTCCAAATAAATGTTTTCAAAATTAAGTTTTAAATTGGAAATTAGTTTGGGGTTTGGCAAATTGGTTGAATAAATGTGTGAAAATCAATGCTCTTTGCCCAAATATGATATTTGGATGGAGAGATTTGCCTGATTTTATCTATTCTGGTTCTAGATGTTTTAAAAATATATATATATTAATGAAAGCATTATTTTGATTCTGTGAGATGTCTCATGGTTTTGTCTCAGAAAAATTTCTGAGAATACCCAGTGTAGTCACACAAATTTGTCCAGTTTAATTAAATGAATATTTGCTATTTATTTGATTAAAAACCCACTAGCCATTAGTTAATTAAATTAATAATTAATTAATTCATCTTCAAACATTCTTCTATTAATTAAATAAATTATTCAATTTATTTCAATTAATTCATTAAAACCAAATTCAAATCAATTAAATGAATAAATCCATGTTTGGTGAACCCGACGTGAATCCAACACCCAACAACATTTTTTTTTACAAAACTAACATTTTTTATTGTTTAGCTTGACACACAGGTCGCGCTTTAGTGCTTTTGTTCGCGCTATTGCAATTTGATATTTTAGCGCTATTGTCTTTAAAATAGCGCTATTGTCTCAAATTTAGCACTATCGTTAGTATATTAGCACTTTTGAGTCTTAACTAGCGCTTTTGTCCTTGTTGTAGTACACTTGTATTGTTGTTTAAAATATTTTAGTCTAGCGTGTTTGTGTTAAGTAGCACTTCTGTTGTCACACAGAATAGCACTATTGTAACAGAACGTTGAAGAAGAAAGGCCTTGTAACTGATAATATATTTTTTAGGCTTGTGGAAGCCCACCATGTTTTTTGGATTTTTCTAACTGTTCGTTTCATGTGCAGGTTTTAAACTAACCCCTTTTTTGTACTTAACAATCAAAAACACTTCTTTTGGTGCATTAAAAATCACCACAAAACAATCTTTATTTCTTGCAAGTTAGGGTTCAAATTTCATTTTGGTGCTTAAAATTCACAAAAAAAAACTTTATTTCTTGCAAGTTAGGATCACTTTTTATTTGGTGCTTAAAACAAAAAAAGAAAAATCTCTTTTCTTGCATCAAATTTAAGAAAATTCACAATCAACACTTCATTTTTATGCAAGTAAAAAGAATAATCAATTTGTGTCATTTTTGTTGCAAAAATGATTTTACTTCATGCAAATGTGTTTTTCATTAAGTTGACCAGGATTTCAAATTCTAGTTTACTCAAACATATTGCCTTTGAAGTTAAAAGGAAAATCATGGTTGTTGGAGCAACATCTCCAATTAGATAGAACATCATTGCAATGACAAGTTAAAAAGAACAAGTGTATTTTTTGTTTGGCACACTTGTGCAAAAAGGGTTTGTTGAGTGGTCCCACTTCTAACACACACTATCCTCTCCCTTGGCTTTCGTGGTCCTAGGTGCAAGAGAAAAGTGTTAGTAACACTCAAAAAAAATTCTTTTTAAGAGAGGCCTGCCAAGAGACACATCACTCTTGGGAACGACCTCGTGTGGTAAATCTTTCGAGCCGCTATAGAAATTAGGTGAGAGTGAAAGTTTTAGCCTTGGCTATAGTTGTTCCTACAGTGTAACTTCCCGAAAGGACAAATGGGCCCCACCACAAGTTACAAGGCTCTTAAGTGAGTCACCACGGAATTAACTTTTGTCCAAAAACATCAAAAATTACTAAACATCTTTAAGTAGAAGTCCACTTGTTCTATTGATTGAGGATATTTGTGATAAATTTAGTGCAAGAGCATAGAAGGTTTTGCTTCCAAGATACTCACCATACATATTTCCTTGAGTAGAAACATAGCTTTTTGAAAGGTTACTTGTAGCCCGATAAAAGTGGTGACTCCCCCATCATAGGGATCATCTATTTGTTATTCTCATACAAGACTTAGTATATCACATCCTTACCTACCATGGCGGGATTCATAAGGTATGTAGTACCAAAGTCGGAGAAATATCAAGATGTGGACTGAAATTATCGCAACTAGCCATTTGACCTTAGGGATAAAGAGTGTTTGAAGAATCTTCGTTTTGTGTCAGACTAGTACAAATTGAGTTGACTTCAGGCTTTGGAAAACACCTAAAATACATTTGAAGTAAAGGGTCATAAAAGTTCGAAAGATTGGGTGGATCTAGACCCATACTTATTGGTGCCTTTTGAGGAAACATTCTTGTGTTTGTGTGCTTGCTTTGTTTTCTTGTCAAAGAAACATCATAAACCCAAAATTCAAACAAGTATTCATCCAACATAAACATTTTCAAAATACCAACAAAAATAAAAAAAACAAGGAGCAAGAGTATCAAACTACATGACCATTCTTCACATCTTGAGAAAGAAGAATCTTCATCAGCATGTCAACTTGGAAAGAAGACCATTGAGCTCAAAGGCTTTAATCAAAAGGAATAAATTCTTCTATCTTAATATACAAATCTTTGTCTCTCATAGAGTCTTCTTGCATCACATGCGTCTTTATCTTCAAGGGAAATCAAATGAATTTGATCAAGAGTCATTGAACCGCAGAGCTTTTATGCAATATAGAGCTTTGAGTTATCACAAAAACAAAGGAGGCAAGATCAACCCTGACTTCTTTCTAGACATTTGTATCACATACAACGTAGCTCGAGAAGAACCACCAACCCCTGAAAGGGAAGAGGAAGAGTTTATTCCTTATATAACACAAAGTTTCTATTGAAGTTAAAAATTCCATCCATACCCCATTCACACATCATCAATCCATTTCAACTCTCAAAAACATCAAGAGGTTTTTATTCTAAGTTCTCTTTAGATATTGCTTGAATCAAACACAATACATCCCTTTTTAGAGTGTCTCGACATCTAGGATAAACTCATCCTAAGAGGCATTTCTACATAGGTTAAAAATAGTCTCTGAGTGCATCCTCTCATTACTAGGTAGTTGAGTTTGTAATACATCTCAGATTTCTCTATATCTTATCACATCAAACTTTGTCAAACCAACACAACAAGCAATTCAAGAAAAAACTTTGGTAACATCTACCTTTAAGTGTCAGGGATTTGTATGCAAAGCATTTCACCAAACATCAATCTTTCATTCCATCAACAACTCATCATCATTTTCATCAAGCTTCAACAAAAACTTATAAACAAAATGGCTCATACCAGGTCCAGATCTAGACAACAAGAAATTGAAGAGGAAGAAGAGGAAAATATCAATGAATTTCAAGAAGCCCTTGGAGGAAATGTAAATGATGACAACCCAAGTACTCCTACTCTTGCGGTAATAGAAAGGGCACAACACAACCCTCTCTTTAATATACTTTTTGATGAAATACTCAGGAGCAATGTTGATGCTCACTTTTTGAGACTTGCTCAAGAGGGAGCCAAACTACCTTCTGACTTTGATGTTGCACAACTAAGACAAGCATCATAACACCAAATTCGTAATGAGGATGAAAGAGGATGAGATCACATTAGATACAACCTTCATCAAGGTAATCCCCCACCTCCTCCTCCTCCAAATGAAATAGACATGTTGCGGCAACAAGTTGAAAATCTCACCCAACAACTTCATAGTGGTGTAAAAACCAATCAATTTTCACTCAATGACATTTCTCCCTATCCCTTTGATAGGAATCTTCATATCCCACCTTTTCCATGAGGGTTTGAAACACCCAAGTTTGAAAAGTATAGAGGAAAAGGAGATCCTTGTGATCATGTTAGAGAATTCCATTTAGCATGCCTAGAAGTGGCATACGAGGATACATACCTAATGCATCTTTTTCCCCAAATTTTGGGAGGAACAACCACATCATGGTTTCCTGATTACCAGGTGGCATTAGGACCTTTGAAGAACTCATCCAGAAGTTCCTGACACATTACTCACACAACATTGAACGTGATATCACAATGGCTGATCTATGTAACACTAAAGAAAAACTAGGTGAGCTATTTTCAGTCTTTCTACAACGATGGCATTGGATGTCTAGCAAACGTTCTCTTCAATTACCTGAACAAGAATTGGTGGAAATATTTATTTCCAACTTAAATGATGAAATGGAATTTCACCTAGACGTAAAAGACATAGATTCCTTCAATGACATGATCACCAAAGGTTTAAAGTGTGAACGGGCTCTCATAAAAAAAGGGCTTATCAAGATATACAATGAACCAAAGGATGGCCCTCGCCCATGCTTCAATAGTGATAATCCTAACTTCTGGAACAAAAACAAAAACATCTTCAATGATGGGGTTCCCCACACCCAAGAATAACATAGTTGCTCCTTCAAATCAAGGCCACAACGCATCTCAAGAAGAACCCAAACAGCGTCAACAAAATTTTAAACCAAAAGAACATACACTCCCTTAGGGGAACCCATCGAAATAGTGTTACGTCAGTTGGTTTCTCAAAATCTAGTGACCTTGCCCAAAACATCAAATTATGAACCTCAAGTTAAACCTTCATGGTGGAGGGATACTGAACATTGCGACTTCCATCAAGGAAAGGACATAAGACAAGCAATTTGTTGGTGTAAATAAATATTCATTATGGATATTATTACACTTTACTTAAGTTAACTTAGGATAATGCATCTCTTCGTAGTTTGGATTTGAGACACTTAGGGAAGAGTGCACATAGGGATAGAGCTTGTAGGAGAAATTCCACCTTTTGTGGTCTTATTTTGCTGTTACACTCCACATTCGGTGGGTCATCCACCTCTTGTGGAATATTATATTATTTCTCCTACCTACCCCTAGTATTTCTTACCTACCCTTGTTTCTCATTGAGCCACATGTCATAATTGTGTGCTCATACATCCATATGGCCTTGCTTATATAAGCAGGCCTATATTCATTGTATTGGTTAATCCAGTTGATCATTTTGCATATTGATGAAAATATAGTTTGTTCTTGTCATTCTATTGTCTCTTTTTATGCTTTTCATTGTGCCCTTGATCTTGGAAAAATCCTACATGGTATCAGAGCTATTGGGGCTTCATTGATTAGTTTTTTGGAGACACTTTGGAGGCTTCTATTTTCGGATTTGGGGATCTTCATTTTTTGGGGGTGTCATACAGCGATTTGGACATCACCGTTGAATCCTGGAGGCCGTTTCCATAAATTTCGACTAGAAAGTCGTCCTATTTTGGTGAGAAATTTTTTTTCCTCATTTTGGCTATTATCGTACAGATTTCGAAAAAAAATTTCAAAAAAAAATTTATTTTTCGAAAAAAAAATTGAAAAATAAAAAAAAGTGATTAAAAAAAAATCAAAAAAAAAAAAAAAAATTTTTTGGATTGTTTGGGGGTCCGCAGACCCCCCCGTACCCTGCGTGCGCTGTAGGTCACAGGCGTACCTGTTGTACCCGCCACAGCCGTGTACCATGCCGTTGGGACCCGCGCCGACCAGTCTCCCCGTCGGTAGCCCAAACTCCCACCAACCCCCTTAGTCACCAGTGCCCAGGTCTCCCGCTGGCCGGGACCCAGCCATCGCTGCCGCCGCTGCCGTGTTCCCGCCCACCGCAGCAGAACCTCCCGCCGGCCGCTCAAGAACTTCGTCGGCCGCCCCACTTCTGGCCGCCGAAAACCTCCAGCACCGCTTCTCTCCGCTAGTGACTCTAAATAGGTGGAATCCACGCCCGCCATGTGGCAGGCGGCCACTGGCCCGCGGTCAACCTCCGTAGGCCACGTCACCACACCCAATCAGCATATCCGTACAGTACGGACGCCACACGGGGGGATGACATTTTTGTGATGGCCAGGTGGGAATCAAATTTAATCTAGTGAATTGCTAACATCAATGCCACATCAGTAGTTTTTTGAAAAAAATTTGACCCCTCTCCATTGAGCTTTTCAGTTTTGTAGTCCAACTTTGAAAGGCCATATCTTGCTCATTTTTGCTCCTTTTTTGGTGCAATTTTTTTTGAAATGGGCTAAAATTTCATGATCTTTGCAGTGGTGTGGTTATTTTCTAATTTTGGTGCACAGGTTTTTTAGAATTTTTAGATTCTTTCAGCTGTACCTATCCAATCCTCAATTCTGCAACTTCAAAGGCCTCATTTGAGCTCATACAACCTCCTTTTCAAGTGCCGTTTTTTTTTGAAAGTGCATATTTTTTCATCTACTTTCATAATCTATGATCAAATTTTAGAGATTTTGAGTAGAAATTGTACTTTCAGATATTGGTCTTATTTGGCCTATTAGGTACTTGTAAATTGCTTGGATCTTAGTTAGATCTCTTGCATTATCAGTTTGAGTCTCTTTTGGCCTTATTGAGTCAGTTATAAAATTGTAATCAAAAGTCCACTTTGCCATTTTTTGCAAGTGGCCCATTGTATACGCACTAATTATAAAGTGTCAAATCGTCACATTTGGGGGGGATTCTTTGATTGAGTGAATTTGGGGGGGTGTCTTGTGTGATTGTGCCTCTCTTTGTGCTCTTTCCATTTTTGTTGCAATGAGTCCCAATAAATTTCCACATTTAACTCCACATAATTATGCATCATGGAAAATTAAAGTATGGAGTAAATTAATGGAAAAGGGTCTCACACATTACATAGATGGAACAATAACAGCACCACCTGATCCTAAGGCTGATCCAAATGCTCAATTAGAATGGCTCACAAAGAATTGTATGGCTCTTGGAACCTTGCACAAGTATGTATCAGATGACCTCATTTTTCACATTGAGAAGTGTAAAACAATCAAAGAGGCTTGGGATATGTTTCAGAAATTGTATGGTCAAGTTGATGAAATCAGAGGCTATCAGATTGACAATGAGCTCACCAAATTGGATCCCAAGAGTTTTGATACAATCCAAGATTATGTCACCAAAGCAAATGAGCTAAGAGCAAAGCTTAAGGATTGTGGAATTGACAAAAAGGATGCTCAGTTGATATTCAACTTGTTGGACAAGCTTGCACCAGAATATGCAGCATGTGTGTCTAGCTTCCAAACTCATTGTTTAATAGTGGGGAGTTCTTATGTTATGCCTTCATTTGATGTTTTCATAGAAATGTTAATATTGGAACAATCTAAGTTGTTGAAAATGGGGTTTCTCAAGTCTTCAAAGTCCAAGGCTTTGGTGGCTAATCAAGGGAATCAAGGAAGTCAAGGCAAAGATTCCAACAAGAAGAAGAAGCACTCTAAGTCTAAGCCACACCAGGAAAAAGGACAATCATCCTCTCCATCCCAAGGCGATTTTTCATCCTCTTCCAAGAAGGGGACACCACCTAAGAAGGATAAACCAACTTGTGCATATTGCAAGAAGTATGGTCATGATGAGCATCGATGCCACGCAAAGCAAGTTGATGAGTTAACCAATCTTCTTAAGAAAAACAACATCAACTTGCCATCTGCCTACACAAAGAAGGATTCATCTCCTTCCTCTTCCTCACAGTCTAAGGGAAAAGGGCAAGCATTTGTGGCTACAACAGGTTCTTCACATCAATGGATACTTGACTCGGGTGCCTCATATCACATGGGTTCTACAAAGGAGCAGTTTTCTTCATTGGAGCCATCTAAGGTACCTCACATTTACATAGGTGATGATACACAAGTAGAGGTTGAAGGGAAAGGTTCAGTTGACATGGACAATGGAACATTTGAGAATGTTCTCTATGTTCCTAACTTGTCTACCAACCTTCTCTCCATCTACCAAATCACTCACTATGGGAATGGGAAAAAGGTTGAGTTTACACCAGATTCAGTTGTGGTAAAGGAACTTGATGATGATGCCTTGGTAGCAATGGGACAAGTCAATGACAACTCAAGGCTTTATTCATTCTCCCACTTTGTGCCAAGTTCACCTTCTAGGGCCTTGCTTACTCATTCAAATTCAGAAAGTAAGCTATGGCATGAGCGGTTTGGTCACCTCAACTACCGCTATCTTCAGCAACTCAGCACTAAAGACATGGTCATAGGTCTACCTCGAATCAGTTTTTCAGAGGGTGTATGTTCAGGTTGTTCCATGGGCAAGCATCCCGAAGAGAAGTTTGATAAAGGGAAAACTTGGAGAGCTTTGGAAGTTCTTCAACTTGTTCACAACGATGTAGCAGGTCCATTTCCAGCACCTTCATTTAGTAAGGCCCGCTATGTTCTTACCTTCATTGATGACTACTCCCGCTTCACTTGGGTCTACTTTCTCATTCATAAGAGTGAAGTATTTGACAGATTTCAGGACTTCAAGACTCGTGCGGAGAAGCAATCTGGGAAAGTGGTCAAGATTCTTCGCACAGATAATGGAAGGGAATATGTGAACAAAAGACTTGAGGATTTTTGTACATTTGAGGGGATTGATCTTCAGCATTTTGTAGCATACACTCCACATTAGAACGAGGTTGTAGAATGCAAGAATAGAACTCTCAAAGAAATAGCTAGTTGTATGATACATGCACGTTCTCTTGATCCCACCTTTTGGGCAGAGGCTATCAGTTGTGCCACACACATCCAGAATCGGATTCCTCACAAAGCTTTGCAAGGTATTACTCCTTTTGAAGCTTAGGCTGGTAGGAAACTGATTGTGAGACATTTCAGAGTCTTTGGGTGTCCAGCATGGGCTCGCATACCTCCACAAAAACACAAGGCATTGGAACCACAAAGTCGACCTTGCATATTTGTTGGATATCCTGAGGGTGTTAAGGCATACAGATTGATGGATCCAGAGACACATGAGGTGTTCATTGAGAGGAGTGTTCACTTTGAGGAAAGCTCTCCTAGCTTAGCCTCTCTACCTCCTCCACCTTCCTCCATTATGGATAGTGATGTTAGTGATTCAGATGATGAGACTCCTTCAACTCTGACTCACAGGGTTACACTTCTGTAGGGTCCACTTGCATTTGAGGAGCCTCATTCTCCACCTCCACCTAGACCTCGTTGGGCTTGACAGACACTTGAGTCTGCGGGTTCTCTTATTGGGGATCCTTCAGATACACGGAGAACTTGATCACAACATCACGAGAAAACAGAAAAATGCTTTCGAACTCCCAGTTAACACCGGTAAAAGACCTTAACCGATATTCTACACCTGTCGCTTGGCAGAAGACCGGAAACGGTAAAGAGGCAAATTAGGGTTTACGCCCTAATATAGGAGCATTAATGATGGTAGGTGAGAGACATGTATAAATGCAATTTTTAAATCATTTCTCACTATCTATTTTTTGAGCAAATAAAAGTTTTCAAGTGCAGAGTGAAGAAAAGGCGATTTGAGCTTAGATTTTGAGAAATTGGAGAGCTTTGAAAGAGATTCAAATATAGTTTGCAAGCGGTAGTGGAGAACTCAAAGCGGTGATTTGGCATCCGACGGAGAGTGAAGTAAAGCAGAATCAGGTAGGCCTAAATTCGCATTTGAAAGGTATTTTTTGTGTTCTTGAAATACTCTTCAATGGATTCCGCATCTCATACCAGTTCAAGCACATCTATTGAGTCAGAAAATTTCATTCAAAGAAAGGGCAAATATAATGCTTTGTCACAAGTTCCAGCTAGAGTCATAGTCGAAGAAGGAATTTCAGACTATATTGATTGCAAGATAGAAGACCTAGGGTCCTTAGCCATTCATACTCAATTAGGTCTATTTTGCAGAAAGGACAAAAGGATCAAACCGGAGTTCAGTATCTTAGAGAAGAAGAAACTCCATAATGCGGTGTATTTTCTAGAAGATTTCATAGAGGATCACATCAGAATCATCTTGAGCAGACTCCATGGTGACAAGATGTACCTAGAGAGAACGTATGATATCATGCCTGAGGCAATTCATGCAGTCACCGGTTTCTGCAACACAGGGGAAGTGCCAGCCCTGAGAACGGTAAGCAAAATGGAAATGACCAAGCTCACCAGTTCGACAAGTGATTCACGAGGTATGATAGTTAATCCTATCAAGGATGAACTGGTAAAATACGCCTGCATGGTGATAGGCTATAGGACATTCTCAGCCAGCAGGATTAATTATGTATCTACTGCAGTGGTAAATGCCACTTACCAGATGATTATAGAGGATAAATCATTTGACTTATGCACCGGTATGCAAAGGCAACTCCTGTTAAATCTCAAGGCAATCAAAAAGGACAATTGACTGAGATTTAAGTTTGGACAACTATTGGTAGGGTTGTTTTTCTATTTCCAAGGCTACTTTCCGGGTGTAGGAGATGTCTAGTGGTCCCTTGACCAACCGGTAACCAAGCAGATAAAGGAAAGTGTGCAAGCTATTGGAACCGGCTACCCTGAGATATTGAACAAATACTTTGATGAGTTCAGAAGAAAGATGAGTCAAAGGATGTGAATCTCAGGTGACATAGTGAAGAAGTATGCAGATGACATCTGTTTCACTATTCAGGTGGACAAATGTCTAATGGAGGCTGTTGAGCCTAGAATGGAGGAAGTGGAGCCTATGGGCTATGAGGTCATGTTTGACATGCTGGAAGGGTATGCTTCAACCCTTATTGCCTTGCCTCTTGATCCAAAGGTGAAGTGAACCGAAACCTACTTGGAGAGGATCGCACCGGTTGAAGAACCATCGGTGAAAAAGGGAAAAGAACCGGCAGCCAAGAAAGCTAAGGTAGTGCTTGCGGCATCAACACCAGCTACCACTGAGACTCCAAGAGTGACCAAGCGGTCACTGGCAAAGAAGAAACCAGAGGTAACACCGGCAAAAGTCTTCGAAAGAAAGAGGAAGACTAAGGCAAATGAACTGGACTCTGAAGAAATTGAGTCTGATGAACAACCAAAGAAGGCTAGACAGACCAAGAAGGTGAAGAAGAATGAACCGGCAACATCTGCATCGGTAAATATAGATATCTCCTCTTACAAACCTTTGACACAGTGTCAAAGAATAGTAAAGAATATTAGGAGAAAGTTACTTCATGATTTAATTGATTATTATGATGATTTCAATAGTGAAGAAAAAGATGAAGTACTGCAGGAAATCATTCTTTATTTATGCAAAAATGACCGGTCACCATCAGAGATTAAATCTTAGACACCGGATTCATTGTTTAAAGAATTGGATAACAAATGGTGCATTGCCATTGAAAAGGAACAAGAGATTAGGGAGAACATTTTTGTACATTACTTCCCTGAACTCTCAAATTCAGAATTATTTGATGTATTAGTTCAAAATAAAGGTCTCTTCTTCACAAGGAGAAGAAGACTTTGGTTGTTGGAAGGGAGAGTTGATGATGTAGAAAAGGATACACATCAACACATGGCCCATGCTATCAGCTCACACAAAGCTCGAATGGCCAACCTCCAAGTGGGAAAGGAACCGGTTATTTCCAAACCGGATGAAGTTTTTGATGAGGAAGGAAACCTAGTGGAGGAACCAATTGACACCATAGATGTCGATGCCCTAGATATAGAAGATGTCACTCATGACATACCTTCTAAGGGAACTAAACAGGGGCAACAGGCCAATTAGGGTGGTGAAAAAGCTATGGACACACAGCAAACGGCAAAAGACAAGGAAGAAGAGAAAAAGAAGAAGGATGAAGATGAGAAACAAAAAAAGGAGGAAGAGGAAAAGAAAGAGGAAGAGGAGAAAAGAAAAGATGAAGAGAAGAAGAAGCAAGAAGAAGAAAGGAAAAAGAAAAAAGATGAGGACATGGAAGAAAAGAAGAAGAAGGAAGAAGAAGAAAAGAGGAAGAAGGAAGAGGAAGAACAAAGGAAGAAGGAAGAGGAAGAAAAGAAGAAGAAAGAAGAGGAGAAGAGGAAGAAGGAAGAGGAAGAAAAGAAGAAGGAAGAGGAAGAAAAGAAGAAAAAGGAAGATGAAGAGAAGAAGAAGAGGGAAGAAGAAGAAAAGGAAGAGTAGAAGAAGAGAGCATAGGAGAAGAAAAAGGTAGAAGAAGACAAGGACGAAGAGAAGAGAAGAGAAGCAGAAAAGAAGAAAGCTGAAGAAGCCAAGGAACGTGAAGCGGCAAAATGCTCTCAGTTGGAGACTCCGAAGGCAACCGGAAGTCAACCCTCACCGGTTGATCTTTCTAGTCCTATCGATCTCCAATCTACAAGCGACTCGGAGCTTATGCAGAGCATCAAGGTTTCTCAAGAGTGCCTTGAGATAATTCGCAAGAAAAAGGAACAAGACATCATTCAGGCAGCTATAGATGCACTTACCGGTTTAATCCCCGGTACTAATCTTCCTAACACTGATTCATCACTAGCACAACTCAAACTTCTGTGTACTGTAGTGGATGATCAGGTGCAGAGCCTAGAAGAAGCAGTTGAGGCCAATGTAAAGAAAGAGCACCAAAAGGCTCTTAATGTTGCTCTGGTGAAGAAATTGAATGAGCTTAGGACTGAACTGTCAAAGGATCAAAAGAACATAAGGAGTGCTCTGGATGAGGGAAACTTGCTACTCAGCAAAATCTGTCAACCTCATCTATTCTGCGATGATGTGCTAGCCAAGAAGCAACAGCTTCAAACGGACTTATAGTCCTACTTGAGCACATTCAAGACTCCTTACGACTCCTTTGCAGCATATGGGCAAACCATTCATCAGTTCCAGATCCAGTCAGCCAAGATAGAGCAAGAGATCAGCACAAGGTCTAGGGATTTGCAGGAACTTCAACTGGTATTACTTCCACGACTGCAAATTCTCCAGAAATGCTATCTGAACCTGGATGCCCTAACAGTCACTCAAGAACTGAGCACAACAGATGCCATGGAGGAACAGGTATCACAAATGCAGACAGAGAAGGAAGTGGTGACCTCCCTACTTGAGTCCTTGTCTCTCTCCATGAAACAATTTTTGCAGGACTACAAAGTGGTTTTTGACAAGTGTTATTCATTATTGTCATAAACTCTTTTATATATATATGGAAATAGGTTTTTGCAGTGGTACTTTGTCATTGTTGGCAAAGGGGGAGAAGTATATGGTTTTAAAATTTTGATGGTCTTAAAATTTTGAAATTTTGATATATTAGGGGGAGAAGTATATCAGAGGGAGAAGTATCTATTTTGAAATTTTGATATATGCTATATGCTTTGATGATTATGCTTTGAATGCAAAATTTCTATACACTCTATTGATTAAGGGATAGTGTATATGCTTAGGGGGAGCAATTTTGTTAATGGCAAGTTTTTGTTGTAAAACACTTAGATGTCAAAATTTTATTTTCCTAAGTGTTGCCACCAATGCCAAAGGGGGAGATTGTTGGCATTTTTTATGTTTATGATGTGATTGTCGTTGACGGACACACACTTGTATTGAGATCCCCTTTATATGTATGAGCTCATGCTCAACCGGTATTTGTTCCAACTGGTATGTTGTATTCTAGTCTTTAGACTAGTAGTGTTTTTGTAGAATGTGTTTCTTGGTCTGAAGTGGCATGATGACCCCAAGTGGTTCACAGATCACAAGCGGTATGAGGGAGCAAAGTGGCACAACACATTCTTACTAGTCTTCATTTTTGTCAAACTGACAACTGGCATTTTGTATGAACCGGTAACACTCTGTGATGAGTTACCAACCGGCATTTTGTGATGAGTTACCAATCCACCGATTGTTTGACGGTGCCGACACATTGACAATGATTCTTGTGTCATATTACTGAGTATGTCTAGATGCATTGAACCTAGGAAATTGTAATGTAATCCTATTGGACCGACATGAAATAAGATTCCTTTAAAAGGACATAATGTCTAGGGTTTTTGTGTTGTTGAAGAAGTTGCGAATAGGGTTTATGTTAAGCTAGGGTTTAAGGTGGAAGTGGAGAATGATCTTATGAGAGAAGATCGAGTTGTAACTTAGAGAGATAGAGAAGACTGAAGTAATGCTAGAATGCATTAGTTGTGAGCAATACTAGATCTTGTAGACGTATAAAAATGACCATCTCCCTAAATGAATATTTTATGTTCATTTCTCTATTTGATTAAATCTAATTTAATTAAATTATCCACATTCTTCTATTTTATTAAGTAAATTACTCAATTTACTTAAATAAAATTCACTATACCATTTAATGAATAAATCATTTTATTCAATTAAATCCCCTAGCCACTTTTAATTAAATTCAAATCTAATTAAATAGTTATCCTAAATTGAATAAATCAAATTTATTTAATTACAACCAAATTGAATTAAATAATTTCAATTAAAACCTATTATCCCCCCCATCCACTTGCAAAATCCCAAACCCCTTCCTAATCCCTTCTAGAATCTTCTAAACGCTTCTAATTAACCTAACCCTTCTCTAAACTTTGTCACATCCCTAAGCAAAGGGAGGTCACTTCTCAAATGGCCCAAAGTCTTGGATAACCATTGAAGGTTTTCAACCTTCAACCACCAAAACCCTTAAAGTCTTTGAAAACCATTGAAGGCTTCCAACCTTCAACCACTTAATCGCCAAAGTCTCCAATAACCATTAATGGTTATTTCAAACCCTCCCACATGGTTAAAACATTTGTTTTGACTCAACCTCTACCCAACCCAAGGGTCTCATCAGGTCTTTAATGCTTTGACCATTAGTATCTCTTAATCATTTGCACAAAGGTTTATCCTTGGATTAACTCCTAATCTAGTGGGTAATCCTAACTTAGACTTGACCCTTAGCCTTTAGATAACCATGAGGTCTTCTCAGGCCTTTAATGCCTCCAACCTCTTCTCTCAACCCAATCCTGTGTTGACATTTGTCACCATTTCATTGGTGCCAATTGTGCACATGGATCCCCAGCTTTCAAACTTGGCCCTTGATTAAACCATTCAATCTTGACCATCCATTGCCCTGTTTGTGCTATAAATAGAGCTCTCATTCCTCCATTTTAAACAATCATCTTTCAAATTGGTAGCATCACACTTATGCTCAAATTCTTTCAAGCTTTCATTTCATATATGCTCCTCATTTAGCCTCTTTTAGATCATAAATTAGACTAATATGCATGTTTAGAATAAGTTCTTTATCATTTTAGTTCAATCATAGACTAAATATAGTATGCTAGGATAGTATTCATACTAACCTTGTCATCTTATCATTTAGTTTATTGCATTTTAGCATCATACATAGCTTACAACACATCTCATACTAAAAATCTAAAAAAAAACATCTCTCGTTCTCATATTTGCCATCCCTAAACCATTTTGCTCAGTAATCTGAGAGCAAAAACGTTGGTTTGAGGGACATTGTGAGATAGAGAACCATGGGACCCTCCTTGGGAAGCTAAGTAACACTACGTTACTCCATAGCTTGCATCAAGAAGTCCTGTGTGTGTGTGGATTGGTATTTCTCGTAATTTTCACATATTAAATTCTATCAGCCCACTTTTCCCACATACAGATCTAACCAAGCAGTTTGTGCTAGTAGATAGATCAAACACTTGTTGATTACTCACATCTTTGACAAGTCTGTAGCCCTTAACCGAGTAGGCCTCAAAGCCTTTGTAAAATCCTCTAACAAGGTGGTTCACACATGTGAATCTAAAATCCTCTAACAAGGTAGTCTTTAATCGGACTTATCTCCTAACAGAGATTGAGATTCCTAACAGGATCTGTTCTGGTGAAGAACATTGTAAGACCTTAATCGGTCTGGTTTCTATTTTGTAGATAGTGACTTGTGAGTTCCATCTCACCATGGTTTTTCCTAGTTGGGTTTCCACGTCAAATATCTTGTGTTATGGTTGTATTGTTTTTGTGGGTGAATGTTTTATTTGCATTTGGGTTTGTATGTGTGATAACTAGTTTGATTGTCAGACTGCTTTACCGATTTATCTTTAGACTGTGTAAGTGTTTTAGTGCAAAGATTTTTGGCATACTAATTCACCCCCCCCTCTTAGTATTCATCAGCAAGTTGTTCCATCCACTTACCATTAGTGTATCAAGTTCCCACATAATGGTGTAGAAATTACAATCCTGGGCAAAACCCTTTGCATATTGTCATAATATAATTCATCAACCAGAGATTACCATTCCCAACAATAAAGAAGCCATCTCCTCCACATCATATGTAAGTCCAACCTCTCTTTCTAGTTCAAACACCACTATACCCAAGAAAGAGAAGCTCAAGATGAAAATAGCAAAGGAAGGTCCGAGAGAGTACAATCTAAGCCAACTCTTTTGTGTTGGACAAATGCCCACTTCTCCTAGAACTCATGGGAAACCTCAACAGTTACTTCAAACACCACTGATCAAGCCAGCATTTACTTTGACATTGTTCATCCTCGGAAAGAGTCAAGAAGAAGAAACTAGAGAGGAGGACTTAGCAGAATGGATCTATAAGGACCCTATCACCACAGACATTCCACAAGCTAAGCTTCCCACATATCAATATGGAAAAGGTCTACTCATTATACAAAGAATGGGATATAATGGTCAAAGTGCTTTGGGACCTTGTAAGCAAGGGCGACATGAGCTGCTTCAGCCAGAATTGAAGCCCAAAGATAACGCAGGCTTAGGATTTCAAAAAGAGATCTTTCCTAAACTCAGATTCAAAGGGAAACCCAACAAGCCACTATATCAGCCTATTACAAAGAGGTCACATCTGATTATAAAAGCAGCATCTGAAACCATAACAACTGCCCCATTAAGGCTAAAAATCCCAGCAAAACCATCTACAACACCCATCATCCCACCAATCAAACCAACAATGCCATCAACAATAGCAATAACATCAATAGCACCCTCAGCAGCAGTAACTATATCAGAATTCCCAGTAGTATCGACAACACCAGCAGTTCTAGTAGAAGCAACAGATTCAACACTACCAATAATTCCCATATCGGATTCACTAATCCCTATAATTCTTCCTACAACATCGATCATTTCATCCATAAAGGTACATCAACCGATCACACTTGCAGTGTTTAACTCAAAGGACATCCCAGTATGGTATAGTAATTAGATACTGGAAAGTGACTCAGAGACCGATTCGCATGAGTGGAAATTTGATTTCGTACATCTAAATACTTTAGATGAGGAAGATGCATCACCCCCTCCACCTCACAAAGACATCCTTGTTTATGGAGAAGCGCAAATTAAAACCTCTTGGGTTCCTAAACTGGAAACATCTTCCACAGATCCTACGTCACATCCTACGCCCGATTCTGATAGGGCGAGTACCATCAATGACCTTGACCATAATGTCTTAACCCTCATTGACACATCTAACTAACTTAATCTAATCGATGAGGTAATGCCCATTATCCATCCTGAACTCATCGAATGGAACCAACCTAATCCCCCATGTCTTGACCATTTCCAAAATGATGAGGTGATCATTGACTTTTTGGAACTACGGGATAACATACCAAGCAGGGATCACAAAGTTGGATTCACCATTGAAATTAATAGTACATAATACTTTGGGGTAGATGCCAAACCTTTCAGCTACAAAAATATAACAATAAAACATGGATCTTCGAGTGAAAACCACACTGTGGCACTGTTTGATCCCACAAAAGTAAAAAGAAAGAGTGTATCCAATGGTGAAAACCTCCCTGAGGCACCTGAGGATGAAAGGTTTGACATTCTCCCCTCTAGTACACAACAAGAATGATAAAAAAATCTCATTGAAGAGACAAAAGAATACAACGTGGGGACTCTTGAAACACCTCACCACATACATCTGGCATCTCTTTTAACTCAAGAGGAACAACCTAAGTTTGTTAAATTCTTCCAGAAGCGCCAGATTAACTTTGCATGGTCATATGCAGACATGCCTGGTCTTGATCCAGATTTAGTCATGCATCACCTCACAGTAGAAGAAGGAGCTAAGCCTACCAAGAAGAAGCTTTGCAAGATGCATCCTCAAATTGCAGTACTAGTTAAAGCAAAACTTAAGAAACTCCTAGATGTGGGTTTTATTAGACTAATTGATTATGCAAAGAGTGTGTTGTCTACTACATCTCTCATACACTGTTTGGCTATGAACTCAATTACACACCTATTGAGCGAGCTCGCCTAGCAGTAATCTTGGCAGCCACCAAACTACGACACTATTTATTGACACATAAAGTACAACTAATTGCAAAGATTGATTCACTCAAATACTTACTCAGCAAAGCAGCATTGACAGGCCGCTTAGCCAAATGGGTGATGATTCTAAGTGAATTTGATATTGAGTATGTGGACCGTAAGGCTATTAAAGGACAAGTCATTGTAGATTAGTTGGTCGATGCACCACTCATAGGCGGTCATCCTCTCATTTCAATTTTTCAGATGAGGAGATATTCATGATCACAACAACACAACCATGGAAACTATACTTTGATGGTTCATATACAAGGCATGGCTCGGGGGTAGGAATTTTGTTTATCGCACCTCAAGGTGACAGTATCCCGAAGTCTTATAGGCTCACATTTCATTGCACAAACAACATAGTTGAATATGAAGCCCTGATCACAGGACTCAGACTAGTCGTACAATGGAAGTTACAAGAACTGCAAGTATATGGTGACTCCCAACTAGTCATTCAACAAGCAACAGTTGAATATCAGACCAAGGATGACAAACTCATGTCGTACAAACAAATGGTGGACAAATTAAAGGCATCATTCACTACTCTCACCTTTGAGTAGATACCCTCAGATAAGAATTAAGCTACTGACGCTATGGCTACCATCACATCTCTCTTAGATCTTCCAAAGAATTCAACATGCTACAAGTTCTTGGTCGAGCAGCTTTGGATTCCCACTTATGATATCCCTAAATCCAAGACGATATGTTGCCTTTTTAGTTCAAAATCCCCATGGTATGGTGAGTTCTACACCTACCTCCGTGATCACACACTTCCTCCTGACCAATTGAATAACAAACGTAAAACCTTTATTTGCCAAACCACTCGATATACTATTAATGTTGAAACCCTATATCGACACAATCTTGATGGTACTCTCCTTCGATGTTTGGGACATGATGAGATAACAAAGGCCTTGGAAGAGGTACATGAAGGAATTTGTGGGACCCATGCAAGCGGTCCATCACTAGCCAAGAAAATCATGCGTACTGGATGCTATTGGCCATCCATGGAAAAAGACTCCTACTACTTTGTCAGAAAGTGCAAGAAATGCCAAGTTCATGGAGACTTGATATATGCACCAGCATAGGAATTGCAACCAATCACAACACCATGGCCTTTTTGTCAATGGGGCCTTGACCTTGTGGGTAAAATCCATCCATCTTCATCCAACGATCACAAATTCATTATTACCGCCACTGAATACTTCACAAAGTGGATCGAAGTTGTTCCACTTACCCAAGTCACCGGCAAGCAGATTGCCTCATTCATCCTTAATTACATCATCTGTTGGTATGGTGTACCCATGTCAATCATCATAGATAACGGTCTTCCTTTCAAGAATTAGGATATCCGTGAACTTTGTGAGAAGTTTCACATCCAACACTGCTTTTCCACTCCCTATTACCCACAAGAAAATGGTTAGGCCAAAGCATCCAACAAGAAAATATTGAGAATCCTCAAGAAAACAGTCAATGATGCCGGTCGTGATTGGCATGTTCAATTGAATCTAGCATTATGGGCGTATCGAACTAGTATTCGAACCCCTACAGGCGCAACTCCCTACTCATTAGTTTATGGAGCAGAAGCTATCTTACCTATTGAGGTTGAGATACCATCACTACGATTTTCCTTGCATAATCTGATAGATGATGAAGCATATAGAGTATCACGTCTCCAAGATTTAGAGCTACTTTATGAGAAACGACAAGCTGCATACAACCACCTCAGAGCCTATCAGCAGCGCATGAGCAGAAGCTATAATCATCGAGTTAGACCTCGTACATTCGAGGTAGGTGATCTTGTTCTACAAGAGAATCCTCGCAATCAACCCAACCAAGAACATCAAGGCAAGTTTGAATCAAATTGGCTGGGTCCATATGTTATCACTGTTGTATTTGGGCCCGGGGCATATCAATTGGCTACTTCAGAAGGAGAACTGCTAGTAGATCTGATTAACAGCATGCACCTCAAAAGGTTTTATACATAAGCCATATAGAGCATCAGGCTCTCCTACGTACCAGAAAAACACCAAAAACATTCAAAAAATGTCCTGAAGAAAATACAAAAAAATCAAAATAGTAAAAAAAATCATGCATCCAAATGGTGAACAACCACTTTGGTGGCAACTTGGGTAAGTGCAATGGTGAAAACATGGCAAATAAGTGCTACTCATAAAGGCTATGGCTCCATTATCTTTCAGACTTGTTGCAATCACATTCATTACATCCACACATCCATCCATCCAAACCATGGCTTGTTATTGATCTGCAATCAAGGATAGTACTTCATGCATCTTGCATCCCACTTTTTCATAGTCATGTCTAAACCTGAGGGCAATGCCTTTAATATGTTTGATGGAAGTGGATTATGCATTACTTGTGATTCATTGAGTTCTTCATTCAAAATTGTCTCCCAAAATCCGAAAACATTCAAAACTATCTCACAAAATCCAAAAACATTCAAAACAATCATCAAAATCCAAAAACATAAAAAATCAATCAAAAACATGGCAACACGTTGTACATACTCATCCGAGTAGACACCAAACTGTGTGGGGGAAAAAGTGACACTAAGCAAACATGCCCTAATCTCACTTTCAATCACACATTTGTGAAATACGAAAGAGCCTAGAGGTATCACACAATTGGCTACTTCTTTTTGTGGAAGAGAGAGCCACGGGCTACCTATTAGGATTTCTATTCCTTTGTTGTAATTGAAAGATAAAATGATGCAAGTTCAATCCCTAACCCCAAAGTGCAAGTATGAACTAATAACAAGATTACAGAATTGAACTTAAATGATGGAAAGCTGTAAACACAAGGACAAGACAAGAATGTAAATGCGTACCCGGTGTTAAAATATGAATGAAAATGTTCGGGACGGGGGCGCGGGCGCCACTGTCCTGATTCTGCCCCTGAAACTGCTTCGAAAACTGTTGTTTTTGCACTCTGGAAAAGCTGTCAAAAATGCTGAAAATGCTGTCTGTCAGGAGGACCAAGGCGTGGGGCGCCCCTGTCCCAGGGACCAGGGTGCCTAGCGCCCCTGTCCTGGCAGGACCAAGGCGCCCCACGCCCCTGTCCTGGTCTTTTGCTCTGAAACTTGGTGTGTTGGTCGGTCTCAGTCTGCTTATCCCGGATCTGCAACTTGCGGCGTCGTCCAAATTCCGAAACCTGCACTTATATCTGAAAAGGTGTGGTGGGCGGCTATATAGGGTTTTGCCTTAGTCAAACCCCTGCTTCGGTGATTTCCACCTCCACGAATAGCCAAGTTGTATTGTAAAATGTATTGTGTGTGCAGACCTTGTGTGTGTGCAAGATCCTAAAATGCAAGAAAGCAAACTAGAGCAACCTAGAAAGTAAACCCTAATTGCTTGTAAATGGTAATGTAAATGCTCTAAATCGAGATGCAAAGTGATCTAAAGCATGAATAAAGGATATATTGAAGCTTATGCAAAGACATGAAAACAACATGAAATCATACCCAACCCTCAAGGGAGGAGTACAAGCCAATCTTCAGTCGGTAATCTCCTATTGTTCTTCAATGTCTCCCAAGCCCTAAATGAATGAAATTGATGAATGCTTGATGGATGGATGTTGAATGTTATTGAAGTCTTCAAAGATCTTCTCTTTCGCTGCATAGAAGGTCCTCCAAAGCCCAAAATTCCGATCCTTTCAAATGAAGAAAGAGAGCTCTTATGTAGGAAACCCTAGGTCTTAATTTCAACTTTTGGCCGACCTAGAGATTGAATATCCTGCCAATTTCTTGGGGTTAAGCTTTATTTTATGATTGGATCGTGCTCCTAAAATTTCGGGAAAAATGTCCGGGACCATGTGCACTCCGGGCGCCATGGTCCCGATGACTTTTCACCAAATTTTCAGGGCCGTCGGATATGATGATTTTAGAGAGAATCCCGAAGTTACAGGTGATTTCGAGATGTTTTGACCCCCGAAATCAAGCCCCCAAGTTCAAAATAGGACTTAATTAGGGTTTTTGATTAAATGATGTATAGGAGGAATAAAATGAAAAGGGCACACTTTAATGAAAGGGCCCAACCTTATGATGTGGGAGGTGATAAAATAGAACCTTAGACCTAATTAATTTGATTAATTAAGTGCTAAAAGGGAAATGCAATGCAAAATGCAAAATGCGCCAAGGCGGGTGCTAAACTAGGTGTGAAATTGTACCACCCTAGCAAGTGCGTACAATTTACGATGCTACATTTAGCCCCCACTTTAGCGGTCATATGAACACTACGTGCATATGCAAGCTAAAGTACAGAAAAGTAAACATTATTTGAAAAAGGATATATCCATAAGTCTGTCGAACGAAGCCCCCAGCGGTATCTGCAGTACACAGTTAGGAACCCCAACCTACAAAACCACATGTTAGATCACAAAATCACCTAATGCTTACTAAGGAAGGTGATGAAAATTCGAGGGTAGCTATATGCCCCCCCCTGTTTCAGCTTGCTAATTTTAGTGAGTTGAAACAGGGTATCATGTTTACCACTTCGAATTGTTAAAGAATAATGATGACAAATGCTCACAAGAAGATTTGATATGAGATCAAAAACTAATGGAGAATCATTTGGTAAGAAAGAGGACTAAATCTCAATTCCAACACAACAAAGAGTGTGAGGATTTGAGAGTTCTCTAACACAAGATGAAGGATGTAAATGGAAACAAAATGCAAAGAGAAGAAAAGAAAGGAAAAAAGCATGAATACACATATTGGTGATCCATGAGAAGAATAGTGAGAGAGAAAACATGGACTTCTCACCCCTAGATCTTGTCTAGGTGATCCATGGGAGAAAGGACATGGAAAACTAGCCCCTAAAGTCTATCTAGGTGATCCATGTAAGAGAGGAGAGTGAGAAAGTCTAGCCTTATGCCGCTAGTTCCACTCAACCTCGTGCATGTGTGTGTAAGGGAGGTTAGAAGCACCTCATAGGAGTCTATGCCCGAGTATGCTACAACCTGTATATGTATAGTAAAAAAGCATGACATCTCGCTCTAAGAGTCTGTGCTCTGGTTCCGAGAATGATCACCTTGCATAAAAGAAAAATGGAGACATCTCGCTCTAAGAGTCTGTGCTCTGGTTCCGAGAATGACCCATTGCTCAAAAAGTGTAATGTTTATGTCATAAGCAAAGTAGAACAAGGATACCTACCTTCATCACAAAAGAAGATACCCCAAAAATGCAACAATGTCATAGATCCAAGCAAGAGAGTTTTGCACTCTTTAAGCAAGGATAAGATAGTTGAAAAGGGATATCTTGTAATATGTGTAAAGGAGATCCTTAGAGGAGAAGAGATCTTTGTACAAAAGACACCTATCCCTGAGAGAAATTGTCTTAGACAAATATAACATCTTCTAGAATAAGACAAAGAAGAGAATAAGAATGCAATACTTCCTTCTTTTGCGTGGTGAAAGTGATTCTTTAATGAAGGATGACGCTCTTTTTAACCCAATTGGGAGAGTAAATTCATTATAGATGTATTTTACCAAGTGCAAAAGAGGTTGTAGTCAAGGACTTACACCTCTTGTAAGAGAGAATCCTTGAACAAACAACAACAAATGCATACAAGGAATAACATCAAGTTATAAAGTTCACACCATCCACAAAATAGGAAAAAGTGGATCCTTAGATAAAAATAAGGAAAGATCATTGCCTCAATGAGAAGGACTTATACAATCTTCTAGGGAGAGATTTGGACATAAGAAAAATAAGGGATGTATGAAATCACTCTTGTCCCCATAGGAACAAGAAAATTAGGCTATTATGTTGCTTCAAAAAATATATGATTGCACTTGAAATTGTACCATCATGAATGACAATGAGCCCCCAGTAAATGAGCTACCAATGTCACATAATGATGAGCAACATAACAGCCATTAATGTTATTTAAAGACATGATAGACTAAATGAGGTATTTGAATATGACATGTTAAATGCTCAACTATAAGTGAGATCAAAAACATGTATAAAATGATAAAAATTGAAGAAGAAAAGTCACAAGAAATCTTAGAAGAGAGATGAGTGTAATTTATTAGAGCCTTATCTCTAGAGGAAAGGACTTTATGACGAATAGGAGATAAAGATTCATAAGTGGATTTAGAAATTTGAGGGGATTCATAAAGAGATTTGTTCATTGCAAAGATTTCCTTATGAGGGGAATGAGAGTTGATAGAAGTAGAAGATGATTTAGTTGAAGTGAGATCATCATCACTACTAAATATAGCATTCACATTGAGAGATGGTCTTTTAGATGCTTTGGTACGTTTGCAGGGATTATAGCCGAGTCCAAAGGCATAATTGTGAAAATTAGTCTCTAGAGGAACTTTTATCCCTTGTTCATGAGCGCCACAACCATTTCCATGATACCCATGCTTAGCAAAAATACGAAAACCACGACCATAACGATCAGCCATTTCAGGAAGAGAAGGTGGTTTTTCATAAGACAAAGAATCAAACTCTTCATAATTAGAGGTGTGAGGAGAAGAAGTTTGAGAAGCGGCCACAAAATTATTGCTCATAGGTTCAAGTAAGACTGATTGATCTCTACTTTCTTCCTTCTTTTTAACTTTAAGCTCTCTAGGAGGAACCCTATACTCACCTACAAAGGTGGGATTAAAGTCAAGGGATCCCCAATCGTCTTCTGCGAGAACCTTCTCAGGATCAAAAACCTTTTCATGTGTAGACTCAAGTCGAGAAGGATCTTCTTCAGGAGTTTTAGACTCATCCAAAGAATTTTGATTATCAAAGAATGATGATTCGTTTATAGGTACAGAGTCATTGCTAGAAGAGGAAGGTTTAGAAGAACTCCCTTTGGAAGTAGATGTTTGCAAACAAGCCTGAAGTTTAGTATCACCTATCAAGGTATATGTCTTATTGTTATAAATAAATTTAACTTGTCTATGCAATGTAAAGGGGACAACTTGCATACTATGAATCCAAGGTCTCCCTAATAACAAGTTGTATGTTAGATTTCCCGACATAACATGGATAGGAGTAGGCAAAGTAACAGGTCCCACTGTGATGGGTAAAGTGATAATACCTAATGAAGACTTAGCCACATTATCAAAGCCTCGAATGGGACGAGAGTCAGGCTCAATAAGGGATGTATCCACATTCATCTTATGCAATAGATTAATGCTACACACATTAAGACCAGAGCCATTATCTACCAGTGTTCGTCTTATAGCAGTGTCATTTATGATAACCACAATCATCAAGGGATCATATTGATGTTGAATTTCACTAGTAGGCAACTCATCTTGAGTCAACACAATTTGAGCTTTAGGATTCATCACAGAGTTAACCAAAGATGCTATATTACTAGATGTATTAGGTGGAGGAACATTCAAATCTTTCAAGGCATCTTGTAACATTCCATGATGAGCGGAAGAAGTTTGGATCAAATCCCAAAGGGATATCTTAGCAGGGGTAGCTTTAAGTTGTTCTATGAGATCATATTCCTTACCAAGAACTTGTGAAATACGAGGAGCTTGAGGAAGAATAGGTTGGGAAGGAGGAAGTGAAGTTGGAATAACTGGAGGAGGATTAGGTTGCCTATTGTTTCTTGTGTTATAGGTATGAGCAACCGCATGATAACTCTCTCTAGTCAGTTGCTTAGCATACTCATAAGGGCTCTTAGAAGAATAACCTCCTTGCATAGTAATAATAGGTTTCTTAGGAGTGCAAAAAGAATCATTAGCATAACCACCTTGAACCACTAAGATAGGCTTATTTAAAGGTTGAGAATTTTGAGAAGGACAAGCACCTTGGATGGTGAAGAGAGGTTTGTTAGCTGTTTCATTCACATGTATCAAATTGATTGAGGATGGTTTAGAGGAATGAAAAAAGTGTTGGAAGAATTGTTGATAGTCTTCTCTTGCACTAAAATCTTATCACAGATTAAATTAATTTTAGGAGAGAGACAAGGGATATGCATTGATGTTCTAGTAGGAAGAGTAATACTAGGAAAGGTCATATCATCCTCTATCATCAAAGGATCTACATGGGGAATAAACTCTCTAGGAGAAGGATCAACATTACTCTCTAAAGTCTCACTTTTGAGAGGGAGATCTTTGAAAGAGACGTTAACCATCTTGCTTTGAACTAGGGTATCTTTATGAGTAGAACCAAGTTGAGGAGAGGGAGAATAATTAAGATTCAAGGAAGGTGAGAAAAAATCAAGGGAGTTTTCAATCTTGATTTGATCCCCTTTGGCTAGGGGTAGAGAATAATCTATACCTTCTTCTAATGGTTCATCCCAAATAGTGAGGGTGTTGAAAGGAATGTTTGAAGTATTGTCAATTTCGGGAGAGGAGATAACATTGTTTATTAATTCCTCATCCTTAGAAGGGAGAGCATCAATAGATGTGTTAAACTCATCCTCTTTCCTCAAAATATGTTCAATATGATCTTTAGGGGAGAGAGAATTAAGGAAATTGCTTATTATTTCATCTTCTTTCTCTAAGGGATGCTTATGGGTAAGACAAACTTTAGGAGCAGGGTAAGCGTTTATCATTAATTCATCATCTCTAGTGGGAATCTTGTTGGAAAAGGAAATGCCATCACTAGGAAATGTAGGGATAATGTTATCTTCTTGCACAAAAGGATCCTCATGGAGGGAGTGTTTTTTAGGAGGAACATGAACATATTTCTCCAAAGATTCATGCTTAGGAAGGAGATCTTTGAAAGAAGTGTTCATAACCTCTTGTTGCACTAACATGCCCCCATTGGAAGGACCACCTTTAGGAGAAAATAAGTCAATGTCCATCAATACCTTTTCACTTAGAGAGGCATCATGTAGGGAAGGTAAAGTAACATTAAGAAAGGTGTTTAGGATATTATTCTCTTCCTCTAGGATAGCTAAATAGGAAGGGCACATTTTAGGAGAATTGTCAAGATCACTCTTAAAGTCTTCATCCTTAGAGCATGGGAGAGTCTCAAAGGGATTGGTAGAAATTATTTTAGGCACTAGAATGTTGTTATAGATGGGGGGAGGTTCTTTAAGAGAAGGAAAAATTGAAACCAGGGAAGCTAACCCATTATCACATCTATGAAATGAATGCATCATGACAACAATTTTCCTCTTTCAAATGATAACACATGCAAAATAGAAGGAAATATTTAATTTTAACCAATGCAAGCACTTAGAATGTAGATTTAGAAAATGAAATTTATGATTCAAATGAGTTCCTAAATCAGATTTGAAATTATTGATCCCAATTAAGCTATCCACAAGTTCAACTTTGAATTGAAAAATTAGGGTTTTAGCGAAAATTTCCTCTAAATTTTTTGAATCTTGCAAGAAATTAAAACTTGTAAATAGCATAAACACTCAAATTTGACAACATAAATTAGAATTAGAGGAGTTCACGTCGGGTTCACCAAAAATGTGTAGGGGAAAAAGTGACACTAAGCAAACATGCCCTAATCTCACTTTCAATCACACATTTGTGGAATACGAAAGAGCCTAGAGGTATCACACAATTGGCTACTTCTTTTTGTGGAAGAGAGAGCCACGAGCTACCTATTAGGATTTCTATTCCTTTGTTGTAATTGAAAGATAAAATGATGCAAGTTCAATCCCTAACCCCAAAGTGCAAGTATGAACTAATAACAAGATTACAGAATTGAACTTAAATGATGGAAAGCTGTAAACACAAGGACAAGAAAAGAATGTAAATGCATACCCGGTGTTAAAATATGAATGAAAATGTTTGGGACGGGGGTGCGGGTGCCACTGTCCTGATTCTGCCCCTGAAACTGCTTCGGAAACTGCTGTTTTTGCACTCTGGAAAAGCTGTCAAAAATGCTGAAAATGCTGTCTGTCAGGAGGACCAGGGCGCCCAGCGCCCCTGTCCTGGGAGGACCAGGGCGCCCCACACCCTTGTCCTAGTCTTTTTCTCTGAAACTTGGTGTGTTGGTCGGTCTCAGTCTGCTTCTCCTGGATCTGCAACTTGCGGCATCGTCCGAATTCCGAAACCTGCACTTATATCTGAAAAGGTGTGGTGGGCGGCTATATAGGGTTTTGTCTTAGTCAAACCCCCACTTCGGTGATTTCCACCTCCACGAATAGCCAAGTTGTATTGTAAAATGTATTGTGTGTGCAGACCTTGTGTGTGTGCAAGATCCTAAAATGCAAGAAAGCAAACTAGAGCAACCTAGAAAGTAAACCCTAATTGCTTGTAAATGGTAATGTAAATGCTCTAAATCGAGATGCAAAGTGATCTAAAGCATGAATAAAGGATATATTGAAGCTTATGCAAAGACATGAAAACAACATGAAATCATACCCAACCCTCAAGGGAGGAGTACAAGCCAATCTTCAGTCGGTAATCTCCTATTGTTCTTCAATGTCTCCCAAGCCCTAAATGAATGAAATTGATGAATGATTGATGGATGGATGTTGAATGTTATTGAAGTCTTCAAAGATCTGCTCTTTCGCTGCATAGAAGGTCCTCCAAAGCCCAAAATTCCGATCCTTTCAAATGAAGAAAGAGAGCTCTTATGTAGGAAACCCTAGGTCTTAATTTCAACTTTTGGCCGACCTAGAGATTGAATATCCTGCCAATTTCTTGGGGTTAAGCTTTATTTTATGATTGGATCGTGCTCCTAAAATTTTGAGAAAAATGTCCGGGACCATGTGCACTCCAGGCGCCATGGTCCCGACGACTTTTCACCAAATTTTCAGGGCCGTCGGATATGATGATTTTAGAGAGAATCCCGAAGTTACAGATGATTTCGAGATGTTTTGACCCCCGAAATCAAGCCCCCAAGTTCAAAATAGGACTTAATTAGGGTTTTTGATTAAATGATGTATAGGAGGAATAAAATGAAAAGGGCACACTTTAATGAAAGGGCCCAACCTTATGATGTGGGAGGTGATAAAATAGAACCTTAGACCTAATTAATTTGATTAATTAAGTGCTAAAGGGGAAATGCAATGCAAAATGCAAAATGCGCCAAGGCGGGTGCTAAACTAGGTGTGAAATTGTACCACCCTAGCAAGTGTGTACAATTTACGATGATACACAAACAAACATTGGGAAATACTCAAATGATGACCACTTATCACATCAACCCAACAATCAACATCGACATGCAAACTGTCTAAACAAGGATGCATCCTTCCTTACCAAAACAAAGACAAAATGACATTTTCTTTGACAAGAAAATTATGTTTAAAGCTATCAAATACTTGGCTGATTTATAGGTTATTCATTCATTTATATATATCAGGTTCCTACGTTACTCTGGGATATCCACAAGTGATTAGAGTGGTTGAGATGGTTCCTACAACATTATTTGTATGCCTTCTGCGAATAATTCCAATGAAGTAATGTGGCATTTACTAATGGTGTCTACATGGGAAGTTCACTAAGTTACGTGATCATATGCACAAATACAGTCATAGATCACTACGGCTTACTGACTATAGTGTATACCTCGACCATATGAACATGAACCATTGTCGAGGGTCCATATTCTTTATTCTTTATATATGTTGTCTGCTTGCAGGTACATGCTCCATCTTTGGTTCCTACTTCCTCATCCATGCTTGATAGTGATTTATCTCTTATTACGGTATGAACTAGTCTCAGGATATGATCGGCAAAAGATCAAGGAGGATTTTCCAAGTCATGCATGAAAGGAGATAATCTTTGTCTGTTCCGCAAACAATACTTAGGACAACTTGATCCATTATATCAAGTTGCTTGTATTAACTTGCTATATCAAAATCCATGTAAGAAATACTTAGGTCATCTTGAATCATTATGTCAAGTTGCTTGTATTTTCTTACAACATTTTTAAGCTCAATGATGAAAATAAAGTACTATGGATCGTCATTACATCTCATCTGTTTATATTGCATTTCGTTGCATATCACACATCCATGCATCGTTTTGTATGCAAGTGTGAACAAAATTAATATGAGCAGTTATATGAAAATTGAGTGGGTCTTGGATACAATCACGACAGAGTATTCCGATAAATCGTCAGTGCATCATGCAAAGTTTAAAACAACCTTGCATTCATCTATCATAATCACATCATCATTTCGTTACATTTAGTTGCATTTTCATAAAACCGAGTTCATTATCATGTACTTGCAGATAGCTTTATTGAAATTTTTAGCCATTCATTAGCGTACATTTAATATCATTTAGTTGCACTTACTACATATAGTCTATTCTCAATTACTTGAATTAGTATCATTATATCATTTCATCATTACACACTCATGACATTTAGATTCATTTATATGATAAAATTATCCTTATTTGCATTTACTACCATGATTAGCCATTACAGATGCATTCATTTAGTACCATTTAAGATTTGTTAAGAAAACATTCATTATCCTTTTAAATTGTATTAAGGTGTAGTTATTCATTACCCATGAGTTGCATTATCATTATGTTATCATTTCACTTCACATTTGTCATTTAGCTCATAGAACCATCTATATTAACATTGGTTTATACATTATACATATGCAGTCATTTAGAAATCATCGTATAAACATTTGTACTTTACATTTTTTTATCCATATCGCATTCATCTAAAAACCATCTAGATGTATTTACATAGATAAATTCATTTATTTTAACACATTACATCAACATCATTGCATATCATTATCTTATCATCAATTTACCATAAAGAGAAAGATATTGTCGATATCATCATATGCATACATAATCATCATAGCATTACATACATAAAGCATTACATCACCAACACATCATGCACACATATATCAACCTGCATCCACATATTAGCATCACATTCATCAAAAATGCATATCGACATCATGTAGGACTACATCATCATGCAACATACATATAGGAGTCATCTCATCAATGCATACATATCGCAAATACAACTATCCATCTAAGCCTAAATCATGAGATCATCATCCTGCATAAAATCCATACATATCAACATGCATATCATCATAAAATATGGAAATCTCCTCATATATATCATATCATATCACCAAAAACATACATGTATCAGAGTACAATGAAGTCCAAAATATCGGCTACCAAGAGCCATCCAAGACACAGTCCCAAATAACAATGTAAAAACATACATATAAAATGCTCTCTCAAATACCACTCTGACCAGATGCTACACCATCATTACCACCATCACCACCTGCTCCCCCACTAGCCCCTGCATCACCTGACCTATCTCTCCATGGAGGACCCATCACACCCTCACTGCTCTGCATCCTCTGAGACTGCTCTGATCTCGCCCGACGCATCTGTGAATAGCTCAGTGCTCGCTGACTAGCTGGCACCACCTACTCATATAAACCCTGCCAATACTCTATCTCAGTCTATGCTCACCGAATCTCCCTCATCACCTCCCTAGTAGGACCTTGTGCTCCTACTCCAACTTGGACTCTCTCCAGTAGCTCCGCCAATCTCTCCACCACATCATCTCTCTCCCGCAATACCATAGTCAGCTCTGACTCACGTGCAAATAGCTACACATGACCAGCAACCACCTCTACCTCCAAACCCTCTATGCGAGTCTACAAATATCCTATCATATGATCCCACAGATCCCTACCAGTACCTCCCTCCCCTGTATCCATAGGTGCCTCTCCAGTAGCTTCCTCTCTAGTGGCTCCCTCCCCTGTCTCCATCGGTGCTTGTCCCTCACCTACATCCCTGCCACCTAGTCTCACACCTCTCTGCATCAAAGGTCCCTGAGATAGCCGCAATGGCTTCCCACCTCTCCCTATCCGTTGTAACCATCCACCAGCCCCACCTCCACCTGTGGATCCACCACCTCCTCCAAAACCCTCACCTCCTCCTCCTCTTCCTCCATCACTACCTCCTCCATCCCCATCACCCCCATCCCCTCTCCCTCGTCCACCTACTACTTCACAACCTCCCCTCCTCCTTCGTCTCCGTCTCCTATCCTCCTCAAAATCAGGAATCTGCTCTGCCGGATTTGATATCTGAGGAATCGAATGCACCGTAATATATTGTGTATACTCCTTTGACACTCCTGCATCTACCATCCTCGACCTCATATGCCATGGTCTCGCCTGTAATGTGTGGAACTCTATCAATGCCTAATCATAGGGTAACACTGGTCCCCACAAGTACCTCTCTCGTACCACCTATGCATACTCTCTTGATCCACTAGGCAATCCTTATCGCCGCCCAAATTGCCTCAACACTCTACCAGGAAGCTGTCTCTCCACATTGTAGGCTTTCCTACCAATGAGGTATCGTGTTATGAACACATATGGAAATGCCTTTAGATCACACTCAATATATGGCCTCTAGATCACTGTATCCAAATCATCAAGTGCCCGCCGCCACCACTCTAACTTCCCCATGTGGGGCTGACTCATCATACCTCCATACATATATACATAGGGCTGGTCCACTGCCCTAAATCTCAGTCTAACTGGTCGTGTCACCGGTAAATGCTCCTAGGCCCAGATATGCAACAACGTGATACCCACTCCCAATGAGCCCATCCCTCGGTATGCTACCTCATGTAACTCCCAATATAAGTGTGATAGCATGCACGGTCCCCATGCAAACCAGGTCCCCTCTGTAATCATCTGATCGATCACCTGACCCAAACCAATAGCAAGTCCATGCGATCGTCGATCTAGACATAGTAGTCCCCCAACAATCCCTGACAACACTACTGGTAAAGGCTCATATAAGGTTGCTATATCCTCCTAGCTATCAATTCGTCATTAATAAAGACATCCTCCTCAAAGAATCTTTGCACTGTTGTTGTCCCCCAAGCTCGGTCATAGCTCACTTGCTCTCCTCAAATAGGAATGTGCAGGATGCACCATATATCCTCCAATGTCACTGTCATCTCTCCCTGCGCCAAGTGAAACGTGCATGTCTCACTATGCCATCGCTCTACCAATGCTGTGATCAACCCGCAATTCATCTGAATCACGGGCATATACATAACATCAAATAGGCCTGTCACTGCAATGCAATCCACCTCGGCCTCTGTCAACTGATCACGTAGCACCTGTGTGGCGGGATGCCTCTCGTGCATCTGTAAAACGCGAAGATCCTCCTTCACATGTGCATTAACCATCATCATCAGCTGTTTTATTTCAAATTTCTTAAGTTTAAACCTAGACTATCAACAGATACTTTGATCAAGTATCTTCGGGTCTCAACAGGTAAACAATCATGGTACACCTAGACTACAACAGGCATTTATCCTAATGATGTAAGTCTCATCAGGACTACTATGGCTCAAAACAACTCTCTCCTTCCATCTTCATCCATCCATCATTGGCATTCGGAGATTCTTGTTCACGCACACTAGGGCATTTATTTTCCTAAACAAAAGCGCTATTCTACACACAAAAGTGCTAAAGGGCTGACCAAAGCACTAAATCAACTACTCAATAGCGCTAAACCAACAATAGTGCTATACTGGCTATGCAATAGAGCAACATCACCACACAAGCGCTCAATCAACTACTCAATAGTGCTAAAAGGACAATAGCGCTAAATCGACTATGCAAAAGCGCTAGACTTGACAAAAGCACTAAAACCGTTATCTAATAGCGCTATAGCAACACCATAGCACTAATTTAGTTGACAACAGTGCTAGTTTTAGTGCTATTGTCTTGACTCAACTTGGACCTAGCCAAAAACCTATCAAAAATGCATGAAATTGAAAAATTCAAATTCGCATACCGCTGGTGCGTAGTTGTCTGGTCGCTGGAATTGATAGACTCGCTCTAATCAGTGCTCTGCTATGGGAATCGACATCCTGACTACTCCTTGCTCTTCCAAAAAGTCAAAACCAGAGCTCAATTTTCACTATGGACGCAAATGCAAATGACCCTGTTTTCACCCCTTCCTCCCCATATATACCCTCTGTTGTAACCCTAATTTCACCCAGTTCACCGTCATGGTCCCCGTGAACTTCCTGAGCCTCCCATTTCTCTATTTTATCTTCGATTTCGTCTATTTTTCACCAATATTGCTAAAATCTTCTCTTCTACCACCCTGCCGATTTTCATTCTTTTTTGAGAGATCTCCTGATTTTTCAAAAAATTTGGCCCATCTCTCTAGGGGGCATACCACCCACTAAATTAACATTTATGGGGCATATTTCTTCACACTTATTTCTCTTTCTTTGAAACGACGTGATAAACTGCACCGTCTCAAAGAGGAGCAAATGTAGTCACATAAATCTGTCCAGTTTAATTAAATGAATATTTGCTATTTATTTGATTAAAAACCCACTAGCCATCAGTTAATTAAATTAATATTTAATTAATTCATCTTCAAACATTCTTCTATTAATTAAATAAATTATTCAATTTCTTTCAATTTATTTCAATTAATTCATTAAAACCAAATTCAAATCAATTAAATGAATAAATCTTATTTATTCAATTTAAATTCGCCTTTTCCTCTTTTGAATTTATAATTAAAAATATTTATTTAAATCATTCCCCCCCCACTTGCATTTTCCTACAAATGCAAGTTGCAACCACAAGTTGAAATAAATCAATTTTATTTTAATTAAAATCTTATTTTCCCTCAACCACCAAACCCACTTGCAAACCTAACCCCCTTCTAGATTCTTCTAAACCCTTCCTAATTAGCCTAATCCATCTCCTAATTATTGTCACATTCCTAAGCAACTTGGAATCACTTCTCAAAGACTTCAAAGTCTTTGAAAATCATTAAATGCTTTGTGTGTTCAACAAATTAACCTCTAAAGTCTTCCAAACCACTTATGGCTCTTACATGACCATTTATGGTTAAGCCCTAACTCAACCCTCATGTGACCCATGTGTCTCCTCAAGCATTTATTGCTTTGACCGTGGTTATCCCTTTAACCTTTGCACAAGAATTTATCCATTGGATAAAAGTATTGTCCTTTGGATAATAAATTTATTCACTCAACCCAACATTGATCTTAACTCCTAAGTTAACTCTCAGGTCATGTCAAGCATTAAATGCTTATTCCCTCTCCTCTCAACTCATCTGATGTTGACACTTGTCATCCTGGGATTGGGTTGAAAGCCCTCACATGGATTGAATATCATTCAATCCTAACCCTTGTTGAGATTACTCAATCTCAACCATCCATTGCTCCATTTTTTCTATAAATAAAGCCCATTTCTTCATAATCCAGATCCTGAAAACTTGTGTGCATTTAATCTATAGTGAATTTTAGAGAGAGCATTTAGCATAAATCAAATATATTGTCATTTTGGACTAAAATAAATAAATCTTAGTTTATTTTTATAATATGTCTAATTAGTCTGTTTTACACTTGCATAGCATAGTTAAAACATTTCAATCTTGAACCTCCATAAGGCATCCATAGTGCAAAAAGCTGTTGAGAGCTACACTAATTTGGAACTTGGAGAGGAGAGGAACAAGGGAGAAGGAGCTAAGAGCATGTTAAAAGGCATTTGAAGATGCCTTGTTGTATTTACTTTGATTGTTAAATATTTCACCCTGTTTTTAGTGTCTCTTTTGATATGCCTGCTTAGATTAGTTTTTGGTTGATTAACACTAACATTTGTCTCTTGTGTTTTGTTTGTTATTCCACCACAGACTTTTGTCTAGCCATTGTCTATTTTGCAGAGCATCACCTAGAAATCGGGTGTTTTGGGTTTTTTGTTTTATATATATATATAATATATTAAAAAAAATATTACCCCCATGTCACGGGAAGACCCCACCATGTGGGATGGTAGCAGTGCTACCGAGGGTAGCAAACTACTACCATATGGTAGCAGCGCTACCCAAGGTAGCGGCCAACTACCATATGGTAGCAGTGCTACTAAAGGTAGCGGTATGCTACCCTATGGTAGCACCAATGGTAGTGGTCTACTACCATTTGGTAGCAGCACTACCAATGGTAGTGTCTGCGGCCATAGCAGTCCGTTGGGAAAAGGGGGGGGGGAATGGGGCACATGGGTCTACCCCATAAAATTTGTTATTTTGTGTTTCAACAAAAATAAAAATAAGAATATTTATATTTTTAAATAAAGTTTTTAAATATTATTTAATTCAAGTTTATTAAATAATATTTGGTGCTTAGTTTATTATTAATTAAATATATGTTAATAACTATACATTAATTGATATTCAATTTTTAATTTATTAATTATTGTATATATATATATATATATATATATTGATATTGATATTGATATTTTAGTTTGTATATTTTAAATATATGCAAGGAAATATTTTGTTAATTTGGGAAATGTTTATCTATTTTAGTTTCTTTAAATATATATTTTCATATTCTGGAAAGTGTAACTTGGTTCTGGAAAGGATAAGTTTAGATAAATTGTTTTCAAACCAGTATGAAATGATGTTCTATTTTGAAAAATAAATATCATATTTTAGTTGATTAATGTATATTTGATTTTATATCATTGTGTGTTCTGCATATATTATAATTATAGTAATGTGATTTTGGTTTGAAAACTCATGACGAAGTGATTATATTATTTTATGATGCAAAATGAATTATAGTGAGTTAGTAAACCTTGAGTGACATGTACTTAGACAAGGTAGACAAATCACAATCAAATTAGATCTATTAAGAAACTGGATCGATTGTAATGTTTTAACGATATGGAAGAAGATTGTCTTTTCCGATTTATGTCTATGCATGTTTAATTTTATGTATTCGCATTTGATTAAGAAATGGAAAGTCCTTGATTGTGATTGGTGGATATTGTCCTATGTTTATTTTGGAATCTGCTTATGTTCTTGATCTCAAATTTTGGACTGTTCTCTTGTGATTGTTTGTATATGGTCATGTCCAGCTATGTGAGTGTTGGGTGTTGTTTTGTGGTTGACTATAGTTGGTCATGTCCCTAGTCAGGGAACCATCAGTCAGTGCACCTCGTATGAAGACTTGTTTGGCCAAGTAGGTATTCCTACCGTATTGAACTTTGTATGCTTGTCCTGGTGTATTCCTTGGTGTAGGAGTTCATTTGATTATGGTCTAGTGTCATATGGGAAAGTGGCTTTCGAGTAGGGGCCGCGCCCAAAGTGGTTGTAGGGTAACCCATCGAAAATTTGTCTAAACAAGTGATAACCTAATAGCATATTAGAGAGTTTATTTAATGAAAACACTAAGTAAGATAATTGTGCCTCACGCATGGGATGAGGGCTAGTACAGACTCGACATGTAGTGAGAAGGCCTGAAATGACAAACCAACAACCTTGTCTTCACGAAAGGATGTGTTGGGTCCACATGAGACTTGGATGGGCTGGAGGTTCAGGAAAGGTTGCCAGGGTAACCCAGTGGATGGGGTTGGAACATATGGAAGCCTACCAAGGTAGTCATACCAAGTTATGTGATGACACTTGTCTCTTATGTTCAGTAATGTGCAGTTGAGTGGTCTTTGTTAGGAGCACTATTGTGGATTCATATCTGGTTGTTTATGCCCTTGTGAGAACCTGTTATTCATGTTAGACCATGGGTTGCTTATGATAGGTTGCGAGGACTTAGTTTCGTGGGTGCTCCAGTTGTTCTTTTGAGATTGCTTCTTATCATGCTCAGATGGATCCTTTTCCTTTTCTAGGATCATTCACGTATCTATTGGACCAATGTGGTCGTATGTATTATTGGTTTATGTATGCCTTGATGGAAGGATGTAAATGATGTGAACCTTATGTAATCTTCACCTTATTATTTATCAGAGGGGTCTTGCAGTTGAACAGACCTAGAGATGTAGCTCACTAGGGGTGAACTCCAATATCAATTTGGTGTTATGTGGTATTTTTGTTCATATGTTTCCTTTTTATTTAGCATGTACATATGACATTTATGGTTAAAATATATAATGTGGATTAGATGATGTTAATCTTAAATGCATGTATGTAGAGCTTATATTATTAAATGTAGTAATATGGATCATGAAGAATGTAGGTTGGTATAATGGAAAGTATTCATTAGTTTATGATGCAATTAAAGTTTGTAAGGAATTAGATGCATAGCATATGCTTTGTATGCATGATTGAATGAAATGTATGGTTAAATTTGAATGGATTAACTTCTCATGTTATCTATAATCTTAACTTACCGAAAGAATTTATCCTTGTTTAAAGTATTAATGTCATTAAGTTAATCAACTTAATTGGATTAATTAGCATAAGCTGAGTTAAGTGTTGAATCAAGTAATCTCCTTGGCAAACTCTTTAGGTATTATTTAAGTCTTTCGTTGTGTAATCTGAACTTAATGATTAACTCATTGTATCATTATTTTGTTTTAACTTTCAAAAAAATTATATTTGCACTCTATTCTTGAGTTTTAGTTTTATCCCTTCGGGGTTTCTTGGTGGGACATTACATTTGGTATCAAAGCCAATGTTGCAAACATTGGGATCTCTGGTGTCACTTGTGCCCTTAGTCCTTCAATTTAACAACACCAAGCTAGATCATAATCTCTCTTACAAGCACATTTCATAATTTCAGATTCAAAACAAGCACTAAACAACCCAAATGGATTAGTCTAGCCAAACTCATCCTTCACTACATCTAGGGTACACATCATTATGGGATTCACTATGCAATAGGCACATGACTTCACTTGGTTGGTTACATAGACTCCGATTGGGTTGGCGATCTTGATTATCATAAGTCTACTTCAGGCTACGGCTTCCACCTTGGTTCGAACCCCATTCTTTGGCAGAGAAAGAAGAAGCATGCTATTGCTCTCTCCTTGACTGAGGTTGAGTATCGAGGGGCTGTGAACGCAACAACTGAGACCATTTGGCTTCAGAATATTCTCACGAAATTTGGGCTCGCCAGTCCATGAACGACAGTCCTACATTGTGACAATCAGAGTGCTATTGCAATCTCGAAGAACCCGGTCCAACATCAACGGACCAAACACATCAAGATCCGTATGCACTATATCCGAGAGCTAATTTAGGAGCAATTCATTAATTTGCATTATTGTCCTACAGCGGAGCAGGTTGTTGACATATTCACCAAACCTTTCATAGAGAGTAAGTTTTAGCAGTTGCGAGCTCTCTTGGGGGTGCGAGATGTCTCATTAGGGGCATCAACTAACTTCTCCTTCCTCTCTTATGGGGGGGGAATTTTTCCTCTTTGAGTTTTTGTCGTTCTTCTTTGAGAGTCTTTTGTACATTCATTTCTCTTTTGGGGGGGAGTTTTTTCCCACTGGGTTTTCTCCCTTTTTCCGTTTGCGAGATATTGCATTGCATAGTTTTTCTTTCATTTGCATATTCTACATGGGTACCTATCATGCCCTAGTATCCGGGACCCATCTTCCATTGTTGACTTGAGTCTTCATTCCCCTAAGTTGCACTTAAGGGGGGGGGGTTGGTGTAATTATTTATTCTTATAGGATATAATTACACTTTACTTAAGTTAACTTAGGATAATTCATCTCATTGTAGTTTGGATATGAGACACTTAAGGAAGTGTGCACATAAGGATGTAGCTTGTAGGAGAAATTCCACCTTTTGTGGTCTTATCTTGCTATTACACTCCACATTCGGTGGGTCATTGATGGGATGGGGTTTGGGATAGACTAGCCTAGTCTATGCTCTTGGATCCTTTCCTTGGATCACCCGGTGTTCTCCTCACACCCTAGGGTCTCTAGGACTTCCTTTGCTTGAGGAATCCCCTGACCTTTCCCATTCCACCAACCAATGAGTTGCTATGTTGCTCCTAAGGTCTCACCTACCCATGAGACTCAAAACCCCTTACTATGGCTAATAAGGGCAAATCTTGTCCCACACCTACCAAGGTCTTAGCAAGGTTGTATCAGGTCTTTTCCAAGGTTTTTCCACCCATTCATGAGCCCCCAAGAGGTTACAAGATTCTAACCCCTTATCGATTTCACTATTTTTTGTTTTTCCTACAAAATAGGGCTACAAGGATTAGGACCAATTAGGCCTCCTAACCGGTCTTCTAGGGCTCCCTCTCACAACCGATGCAAAAACTACCCAATATCCCAAAAAGTACTGACATTCATTTGGCAAAGACTCAAGGATTCTCTAGGTTTTAGGCCCCCTAGTGTCCGTACTCTGTCCTTGGTGGATTTTAAGGGTTTTGAGGGTTTTTGTGAGGGTTTTTAGAGTCTGTCTGGGTCACAATGAAGGTTTTGTATTCTAACCACCTTGTTTGGATTGGTGGAGGCTCCTCCTTCACATCAATTATTCTTCACGCACTCCTTTGCACTTCCTCCAAAGGATGCACTTCCCACTATACAACCTTTCTCTCCAAGACCTCTGCACCAACAACCATTCCTAACCAGGCATTGTCCAGTCTCACCTAGGAATGGGTATTTGCTCGGCCTCCTTGCATTTCCAAGGGCCCTACTTGCTTGGGACTATGGTACAAGGTCTCCACATCCATTCCCCATGGTTTCATGGTGGTTCCACAATGGGGAATGGAGTCAAGACTTCATTTACTCAAACCGGTCCAAAACTGGACAATAAAACTGCAATTCACAAACTATTTACAAACACACTCTACCGGTAAACAAAAAGATAATATAATCACTCACAATGAAGATATATACATCCAAGAAGACATTCCACACAGGTTTGATCACAAATCAATCCATTAGTTTGCTTGGTAACTTCATTCAAATAGACTGGTAACTCAAAAACAGTCACAATCAGTACAATTTGCTTGAGTCGTACAATCTCTGACAACAAACCCTTTAACTTAGGGTTTAAAACAACTTATACTACCCATACCTCAGTCGGTGTTCCACATTTAGGGTTTTCCATGCCAACGTAATGATTTTGACAACATGGTGGAAAAGTTGCTTGACAACTTTTAAAAGTTATCATGCAACTTTTGCAACTTTTGAGCAACTTTCTCAATGTTGCTCTTCATGACTCCTAGACCCACAATGGGCCAACCTAAGAACACCACCATGATATGAAGGACCCCTAAACACCTCTAGGACACACACAACCTCCATTTTCAAAGCCATCACAATTTTAACTTATGACCCCTAAGATCTCCTCTAGGACTCTACCTAGGACCTATGAGCACTTGGCTCATTATTTTATATACAATGGATTTATAAGAAGCATAATACCAACAAAAAAAAGAAAGAGAAGGAGTCTGGAAGGGTTCTCTTGCACCAATCATCCACCTCTTGTGGAATATTATATTATTTCTCCTACCTACCCCTACTTTTTCTTACCTACCCTCGTTTCTCATTGAGCCACATGTCATGATTGTGTGCTCACATATCCATATGGCCTTGCCTATATAAGAAGTCCCACATTCATTGCACTGGTTAATCCAGTTGAATATTTATATATTGATGATAATACAATTTGTCCTTGTCATACTTTTGTCTCTCTTTTGTGATTTTCATTGTGCCCTTGATCTTGGCAAAATCTCACACAGACCATGCTCATTTATGATCCAAATGTCTTCTTTGTCAACAAGTTTTTTTCTCCTTACCTCTTCTTGTACTTTAGCTAGATTCTCCATCTTTTTCTTCTCTGCTCCTCTTTTTGCTTGCTTAATACATGTACACTATCTCTTACCACCACTCTCCTTCTGCAAATATGATTTATTTTTTCCACAGGAATCCATCAGAACTCTAAATTTACCACTATCTGGTGCCACCTTGCTATCAGACCCATCAACAAGGTCCTTCAAATCCATGCCATCCTCTACATTCTATTTCTCAACACAACAACTCTTCACAAGACTCAAGTTCTTCACTTCCTTCTCCTTCTCCTTCAAAGAAACCAAAGTAAACTTTTGCCCATGCTTCTCAATAGTGATTAGGTTTCTTATATAATCATGGATAGCTTCTCTATTAAACTACCAAGGTGTACCCAACAAAACATGACAATAACTCATAGACACAACATCACACAAGACTTCATCTTTGTAAGATCCAATATAAAAATTCACTCAACACTTCTCTCTCACCTCCTCCACATGATCACATTTCAACTAAATCACCTTATAGGGACAAGGATGCTCAAGCCTCTTCAAACCAAGCTTCTCTATCATCTCCTCAAATACCAGATTATCAGTACTTCCACTATCCACAATAACCTTACAACACTTACCTCCTTGTTTGCATATAATCTAGAAAAGATTCTTCCTTTGTGTAGTTTGGTCCCCTCCCTGCTCTTCTCCACCAAGACTCTTCTAATCATAAGGGATTCTCCTTTCTCTGGTTCTACCATACTCTCATCTGTAGCTCTAATTTCCTAGTCCTCATATTCCATGAAATTCCTTTCCATTCCTTTATTACTAGTTCCCTAAGAACACTCATAAGATCTATGTCTACTTTCTCCACACTTGAAGCATTTACCTATGAATTCCTTGCTATTACTGTCTTTTCCTTTTCTTTGTATCTTCTAATCCAGATCTTTACTCCATTTAGGTTTTGATTGCTGTTCATTAGTCTTATTCTCCATACCGCCACTCATCTTCCCTCTATTCACTGCATATCTCTCTCTTCCCCTAGGGTTATTATGATGTCTTCTTTTCACTATACCTTCTGCCTTCAAAGCATATTGGTAAGCCTCCTAAACTATAGAAATCTTCAGCACACTCATCTCATCCTGAATGTTAAATCCAAGTCCATTTATATATCTAGCCACCTTCTCCCTATCCATCTCTTGATGTCCAAATCTAATTTTCATCATGTAGAATTCCTTAGTATACTCTTTCACACTCATGTCCTTCTTCAACAAATTCTACAACTTCTTGAACAATTCTAACTCATAGTCTCCCAAAATGAATTTAGCCTTCAATCTTGCAACCATCTGCCTCCACCGAGTGATTTTCATCTCACCATTCTCCATTCTATCCCTCTGCAACTCTCTCCACCATAAAGAAGCATGCCCTTTCAACTTATTTTGTGCTAACCTAACCCTTTGTGGATCTTTAATATCTTCAAACTCAAAGTAGTCCTCCAACTCTCCAGTCCAATCTATCAAGTCTTCTAGATTCAATGTACCTAAAAAGTTAGAAACCTTAACTTTATGAATTTTACACACTTGTGCCACCACTCTAAGAAATCTATCTTCTCCCTCATCTATCGGTCTTTCAACCTCTTTGACCTCCAACTCTTCCCCTACCTCTTCATACTCTTTCTCTGATTCTGGATTCCTCCGCATACCAGCCAGTGCATTTTAGATCTCATTCCTCATCTCATTTTTGAAATCTTCCATCATTTTATCTACCCTTCTAGGGTTCATCCTTCTTGGCAGCATCTCCTCCCTTTGATCTAGTGCAACTGCCTTAGCCTGAAAGTTTGACTCTAAAGTTTCAATTGCCTCACAATCGATGATCTATTGAACACACTTTCAGCTTACCTTAAATTGATGATCTTTTCACCCAAAGGAATGCCTTGAAGGCTCGCAACTAGCTCTGATACTATTTGATGCAGCCATGGTGTGGAGGGTCCTCAAGGAGAGAAAACTAGATCATTTACTAAGAGTAGCACCATGAAATAACCAACACAAAATAGAGAAATTGCAAGATTAGACATCCGCAATATAATGGATTCATCATAAATTAGCCAACAACATGCAGGAAAACATGCACACTTACATACCCAGTTACAAAATAGATTCTAGATTACAATCCATTCGGACTTCCAGGAGGTTATAATTAGAAATCAAGAATCTATATCTTCATATCTCTTCACTATCCCCTAAATAATTAAATACAACAATATATATAGCATCCACAACACATTTGGGTCGGCTATAAAAGATTACATTCTCCAAGGCAGGAAAATGAAATATGTAAAATAGGTTGGACCCAAAGTGTGAAGATCTCCTTCACCAAGGACAGGAATGAAGTGTGGACCACCAAGGAAAGTCATCCAAGGGACTGGGAACATCGTGTGTGGTTCCAATTAGATCTGCAAGTCAAGAAAACACTCTGCAAGAGAAGAAATCTCCAAGTAGCTGATAAGATCAAACTGCTTTGGGAACCAAGAAATGGATAATCTAAAAGTAATAACTTGTTGGAAAAGGGTCCAAATGAACTAAAAATCTAGAACAATGAACAAGAACAAGTCTGGAAACCGAAAATCTGATATACAATAAAAAATGAATAACTACTAGAGAATGTTGAAAGAACCACAAGAGTTGCAACATAGAACTAAACAGGAACAAAACTGAAAACAAATATTTTTGGTTAATGCAATATTTCTCATTGATCGATGATGCTCCTGCATCAGTCTTCCTCATAGACCAATTCCATTTCATTTCCCCTACCTCTTACCTCCTTGACCTATGTATTGGTCCTCTTCTTTTGTAATAACTACCTCATCTGCAACTACCATCCATCCCAAATATAGTCAGCAGTTCTTATTAAACTCCTTGCTCAAATTATTTTAATAATTTTTAATTCAATTTCAAATTACCAATGCCTAGATTCCACATTACTTCCTCTATCTCCTCATTCTATAATTAATTTTGGTAAATAATTACATTATATGCTCAGCCATTTCAAATCCTTTTCCTTGCATCAGTTTTCTAATTCCTTATTTCCATCTATTAAACAATGACCCATCACAAATTGGCATTTGATGGATGTCCATATCCTATTTTTGTGCTTCAATTTTACCATGGGTAGGCAAGATGCTCCTGCATCATATCTCTATTGACACCTAAACTAAAGCCTAAACCACTTATAATCAATTATCTACCAAAGAGTAAGATTTGTAGATATTTTAAACTATTCCTAAAATGGGAAATAGGTTTCCCAACTACTTGAGAGTACTTTGGGGTAATTCTTTGGTTTTCCTATCTAGAGTTATTTTTATCTTCACAACCATAAGTTCTTGTTCACTCTCCCCCCTCTAAATATCTATGAGGTTCTTGCAAACCACCTAGAGGACTACAAGAGGGAGAGTATGTTTTAGAAAAGAGATAAATGTCAATTCTCAACATCTACTTTAATAGTTTCTCCTCAAAATAATTTATGAAAAAACACTATTTTTCTTTAAAAGAGTCAAATAGTTATGAAATGCCTCTTTATTCTTGTCAGTGAAATTTCTTTCTTGGAATGTCCAAGTTCTTATTGACCTCCTTGGAATATATTTAATGTGATATTCTCATCAAAAGTAGTTGGCTTTAAATATTATAATTTATTTGTATGAAGCCTATATTACTCATTTTTTTTCTTTATATATTTTGTCATTTATCTAGCTAGCTAGCTCCTGTTTTGTCAAATCATGATGGTTTTTTAGATTGATTGTCCCCCCTCTCTCTCTCTCTCACACACACACACACACACACACACACACACTCACTCTCATAGATTGCATTTATAAGAAAATTACTTTAAACATCAACATAGTTTCAAGATTATAGTAGTTCTCAACCCACATTATCTTCACATAAAGTTCTCTTAACCAAATGACCGCATATAAGCATTGATAATAATATCATTGACCAATAAAAGTTTTTTGAGATTATAAAGTGTCACAAGCATGCAACATCACGCATTTTGTAATAACAAAATATTGGTAACTTTCATAAGATTATTATTATCTCACTCGTAGATTACAAACAAGAATGGTCATATGATATCCTCATTGATACCAAGTTGTCTAATTTAAATATGTCTAAGGATTCTTTAGATTATAACGTAACACAAATATAAATTGATTTGTTTATTGCATCAACTTGTGCAATACGCGAGTTCAATGGGAGAGAGAGTGTGTAAGGAGATAGAGAGGAAGATAGGGATAGAGATGAAGATGGAGATGGAGATGGAGAATAGGGATGTGGAGAGAAGGGGATAGAGAGGAGAGGGGGATTGGTAGAGATGAAAGAGATAAATATATAGAGAGGTAGATATAGAAAGATAAGATAAAGAAAATATGTAAGGGTAGAGAGATTGAGAGATAATAAGATTGAGATAAAGGGAAAGACATGGATTTATATAGAAAATAAGGGACAATTATAGAGAGATATTTAGGGTAGGGAGAGGGAGAGATGTATGGTAAGAATAGATAATAAGGGTCCATCACCAACAGACTCATGTTATGTTTGCAACAGTTAGAGAGGAGAAAGAGGGAGAGATAGAGAGAGATAGAGGGGTAAAGAGAAAGAGAGAGGGGGTTAGAAGATAGAGATAGAGAGGGAGGATGAGAGGGAGAGATAAAGAGAGAGAGGACAGAGGGATAGATAGAAAGGGAAGAAAAATATATATATAGAGGGAGAGATCAAAAGATAAAAATAGAGATAGGAAGTGATGTAGAGATAGGGGTAGAAAAAGGGAGAGATATAGGGATAGAGAGAGATGAAGAGATAACGAGATAGAAATAGTGTGAGATAGAGGGGAAAAGACGTCCATGAAGAGGGATGTATGTAGAGAGAAAGACATGTTTAGAGATAGAGGGATAGAGATGAAGATCAAGTACAATAGGATAATGGAGATAAATAGAAAGACGTAGAGAGATATATATAGGGAGATAGAGATATGAGAAGAAAAAGAGAGATATTAAATGGTATACCAATTGTATAATGTATGCACAAAATAGACCATTTTTTTCCTAATGTACCCTTCACACCTCTTTAGCATACCCATTGCATAGGTCAAAGTATAATTATTATGGTAAGAGAAGTCTATTATGACAACATTATTCCATTTACATAAAAACACTATCACACTTATTTTGACATGCATTTAACTATTCCACATCTAAAGGCATTAGGTGGTGTTAGAATCACATTGGCAGAGTAACGAGAGAGTGGAATAGTACCGTTAGTGGAAGGTGATTAGACATGATTAAGTTAAACATAAGAAGTAGAAGTGAAAGAGTCATGTGTTGTTTTTAAGAGAACTTGTGGAAGGAGCGTTGTTGGGTGGGTATAATTAGACTCCATTACCAACAAGATCATGTTATGTTTGTAATAAGGAGAGATGGAAAGAGAAACATAAGGAAATGTAAAGATAGAAAGACATAGAGAAGATGGAGTTGAAGAAGAGGGATATGGAGATAAAGGTATGGGGAGGTAAAGAGAGAGAGGAGAGGGATAGATAGAGATGGAAGATGTAAATATTTTGACAAGGAGAGAGAGAGAGGGAGAAAATGATAGGAGATATAGAAAGATAAAGATAAATAGATATATAGAGGGAGAGATGAAAGAAGAAATATGGAGGGATAGAGATAGAGAGGCACGATATGTAGATATAGAGGTATAGGAAGAGGGAGAGGGAGAGGAAAAGAGAGACAAGGATAGATAGAGGGATAGAGAAAGAGATAAGTAGATAGATAATGTGTGTGTGCGTGTGTGTGTGTGTGTGTGTGTGTGTGAGAGAGAGAGAGAGAGAGAGAGAGAGAGAGAGAGAGAGAGAGAGAGAGAGAGAGAGAGAGAGAGAGAGAGAGAGAGAGAGAGAGAGAGAGAGAGAGAGAGAGAGAGAGAGAGAAAATGAAGGAGAGAGACAAAAAGAGAGAGAAGGGGGGAGAGTGAGATTGATGAAGAATATAGAAAGAGAGAATAAGATATATATTATATTTATTTAATTTTTATTATATAACTAGGTAATGTATAATAATAAATTTAACTAATATTATTTTTAAAATAAATTTAATAATTTGCATTACATAAATATAATTAATCATTTTGATTGTATTATTATATAATAATAAATATAACTTTTGAAATATTATAAATTAAATATGTAATGTTTGTATGTAATGATAATACTTAATAATAAATATACATATAATATAATATAAATTATATATCTTAAATAAAAAATACAAATTTTAATTTTAATTAATATAATAATATATAAATATTATTTAATATAAATATATAATATTAATAATTTTTTTAAATTTTGGTTTTACAATTTGGAAGACAACATAGCTTTTTGACCTTGTATGAAAGAGCTAGGCCTTTCTCTTAAAAGTAAATACAAAAATCCACATGTAGATCAAACAAGAAAATCCAAGTTAAGATTGTTACAAGAATAAATACAATGCTCAAATACCAAACAGAAAAGTGCAAATCATCAAAAGAAAAGGAAACAACCTAGGTACGTGAACATAGAGTATCTAAGAAACAACCTAGCTACATAATTTGAATTGACTATTACTCTAGAATGATAATAATAATTTTATTTGAGCATTACTAACAAAGTAATAAAATGGGAAAATTGTCCCCTAAGAAAATATTGTGCACTATATGCTACTAAAGAATCACTCTATATAGATGAGGTATTAAACTTCTTCACTATTTCTTTGGACTCCAAACACATGCATGTTAATTCAATGGAGCTTATAGCTTATACAATTCAAAACATAACAAATGACATTGGGATTATAAATATTTGTCATATGTGAAGGCCTGAAATGATCTCATTGTCGATATTTGTATGCATAAAAGGCATGAAAGGTCAAATACTTAGGAAATCTTGGTCTCTTTTTAAATACATAATTTGTATATACATGAGATCATTTGATAGGCATATAGAAAATGATGTTTTTTGTGCAACTAAAGTCTCAATGGAGAAGTGATAGAGAGATATAAAGAGTGATATACATGAAGATATTGGGAAACATAGAGGGAGAGGGAGGGGGAGAGGTTGGGATAGTTAGATAGATAAAGGATGAGATAAAGTGATTGAGAGATAGAGATAAAAGGATATATATATATATATATATATATATATATATATATATATATATATATATATATATATATATATATATATATATATATATATATATATAGAAAGAGAGAGAGAGAGAGAGAGAGAGAGAGAGAGAGAGAGAGAGAGAGAGAGAGAGAGAGAGAGGTGGATAAATAGGTAGAAATGGAGATAGAAAAATAGAGATAGAAAGAAAGAGGAGGGAGAGAGAGGGAGAGAGAAAGAAAGAGATAGAGATAAATGGGGTGACAAAGAGAGAGATAGAGATAAATGGGATGAGAAAGAGACAGAGTTAGAGATACATGGTAAGAAAAGTGAGAGAAAAGTGGAGATAGAGAGATAGAGGAAGATAAAAGGAGAGAGATGGGTAGAGGGAGAGAAAGAAGAGGAGGGGAGAGGGAGAGATAGCTCAATATATAAAGAGAGAGAGGGAAAGATGGATAGATATATGTAGATAAGCAAGGAGAAAGAGGAAGATAAAGGTAAAGATGAAGATGGAGAGACAAAGGAAGACAGAGAGAAATAGATATAGAGATAAAAAGAGGTATAGGGAGAGATAAAAATAGAGAGATAGGGATGTACATAGGGAGTGATAGAGAGGAAGATATATATATATATATATATATATATATATATATATATATATATATATATATATATATATATATATATATATGAAGAGGGAGATGGATAGATATAAAGAGATATAATTGTTTAAATGGAGTGATAGAGAGATAGAGATATAAGGACACATAGAGAGGAGGATAAGAAGGGAGGGATATAGAGATAGGAAAATATATAGAGAGAGGAGGATAAGAAGAGAGGGAAGAGAAAGAGAGAGATTGAGATATATGGGAAGAAAAAGGGAGAGAGAGGTAGAGATGGAGACTTATAGATGGGGATAGATAAATAAGAAGCAAGGGATGGGGGAGATAGAGAGGGAGGGAGAGAGAGGGGGGAGAGAGAGAGAGAGAGATAGGTAGAGGGGGAGAATGAGAGAGAGATGGGTAGAGAGAGCTTAATATACAGGGAGGGAGATGGAGAGGAGAGATATAGATAGATGGAAAGGGATATGGAAAGATATAGAGATATATAGAGATAGATGGAGAGATATACACAAAGAAATATATAGATAAAAAGAGAGAGAAAAGTGAGAGGGAGTGATAAAGAGAAAAGGAGATATATTGATAGATAACGAGGGGTAGGAAGAGAGATAGAGATTACAGGTAGAGAGATGTGGATAGAAACAGAGAGGGAAATAAACAGACAGATATATAGAGTAGAAGAGATGGAGTAAAGAGGGGGAGGTCAAATAGAGAGAAATAGAGTGGAGAGGAGATGCTAAGAGGGAGTGATAGGGAGAGAGAGGTAGAGATGGAAGTAGAGAGGGAGAGGACGAAATAAAGATATAAAGAGAGAGATATTGAGAGATAGAAAGATAGGATATTTTAAATGATATATAAAGAGGGGTGGAGTGAGGGATATATAGAGTGGAAAAGTATGTGAGATAAAGGAGGTGATACAGACAAGTAACAAAGAAAGAGAGAGGGAGAGAGATAAAGAAAGGTGAGAGAGATAGGTAGAGAGAAAAGGGAGTGTGTGTGAGTGAGAAGGATATAGAGAGATAGGGAGGAAGAAACAACGTGTTTGTGTGAGAGAGAGAGAGCTCTCTCCTTAATTTGTGCAAATATGTGTCTCCATTAAAACATGTTACAACTTGAAATTGATTTTTATTTTGGAAACACAAACATGTCACACAGTAATGTAGTACTTAATTATTGATATTTTTGAAATTTGAACTACTAATCTCCATCTTGAAATGTTCATTAGACCTTACAAATATATTGAAAGATATAGATAAGTAAGATGGTATTACAACTTAAAAATAGATTGTATATGTATAAATATATAAGTAAGAAGGTATTACACCTTAAATATAGATTGAAAGATATATATAAGTAAGAAGGTACGTGTGATTGTAGAACTGATATAGTCACATAGAAGGCTATGTAATAGATTATTTTGGTATTAAGAGATGAAATTATCCATTTTCCTCTTAAAAAAAAGATTTTTGCATAAATTTCACAAGCTATTTGAGATATTGCATAAATTTCACATGCTATTTGAGATATTGCATAAATTTCACATGCTATTTGAGACATTAAATATATTCCATAAAAGAAACACAAAATATTTTGATGCATTGTATGAGATTTGTTTTGGATGCAATTGTTTAAATGATTTTTGCATCAACGTTTTAGGGAACACTATGTAAACAATCAAATTGTTTAGCATTTACCTTTTTATTTCCTTTCTTTGTTCATTTCCCTTTTATTTTATGCCTTTCAATTATTCCCTCCTTTTAATTATTACTTCTAAACTTTTTCCATTTCTTTTAATTTATGGTTTTCTTTTTCTTATTTCTTTTATTTCCTTTGACTTTGAACTTTGTGCTCCTCATCTTTCCATGTCATCTATTTAATCAAACTAAGTCTACGTAGTTTGATTTTTCTCATGTAGTTGCTCTCTTACATCCTGATGATGGTTCATGTAGTGTGGCCAAAAACGTTGATGCAAAAATCATTTACACAATTGAATCCAGAAAATTTCTCATAAAATCTATCACGGATTATGGAAATCTAATAAATTTAATCTTCTAATGCAATTAAAAATAAATCAATTTATGTTAAATAATATCTTATTTATAATAATAAATAAAATGACATACAATATATGACAGTAAAGATAATTATAATATAAAATTATATAAATTAAATAAAAATCAATAATAAATATTTAAATAAAAAATATATGTAATAAAAATCTATAAATATAAAACTTACTTTTAAATCTTATGTGTATAATCAATCCCCTTCAATTGTGATGCTTCTCCAAAAAAAATAAAATTATAATTCACATTTTAATTTAGTTATTCCTTGCATATTTTTTTTATATTAAAAATCAAGAGAATCCAGAACAAGGAGGTCAGGCCTCAGCAAAACATAGTTGTCACCGCCACAGGACAACAAAAACCCAAGTAATCAACAAGGTGCGTAATCCGCACAAAAGAGTACTAACAAACTAACTGCATCATGAGAAGTCAACAAAATAATCAAGAGAGGATATTGTCATGGGGTTCAACCCATGTCGTCCATCCCTGAGGTCCTTCCATCCAAACAATGGTCTTCTGGCTCTGAATCTGTGCCAGCATCTCAACTTGGGTGTAGGAGGGTTCCCTGTTATCTTGAATTTCGTTGTTCAGCTTCTTGAGAGCCTCCTCAAAGGAGGATAGGTTGTCCTTGTTGCATCTCCACTCATAACCATCCCTCATCTCATTGATGAACATGGTGACATGACCATCCTTGAGGAACCTCAGGAGCTTGTGTCTCTCAACATTCATAGTAGAGGCAACCTGGACGACAATTTTGAAGAATGTGAGTCTTCAAAAGGATTCAGTAAAGGCCCTGGCTTGACCTTCAAACCTATCAGCATTCCTAATTTTCCAAATATACGAAATAATATTGGCAGATAAAGCAAACCAAAAAATATTAGCATCCTTTTTCAATACTTTAATGTGCCCAGAAATAATTTTCATAATATTCACAAGATCAGGGATAGAAAAGCCAAACATTAACCATATTTCCTTAGCAATGGAGCAATCAAAGAAAATATGCCTGCCAGTCTCAGGAAGTTTACAAATAGAGCATAAATCATTATTATCATAATTCCTCCGGAGAGAAAGTCTATTAAGTATCATAAGCCATTTAAAGTAATTGATTTTCCTTGCATATTCAATAAAATTATTTTAAGTTTATTTTCATTATTCCTTTGACTTTGATACTGTAGCATAAATATAAAAAACGAAGTCAATGTGATTCTCATGCCTCATATTAATGTCATGTCAAACTGAGTTAGCCCTAGTAAACCATATCCATTCATGCAAGTGGCTTCACTAACTCTTGTTTTGAATAAGTTATGAGATAATTTCTAAAAGGAATTCCTCTTGTATTTTCCTATTACCGTCCATTCCTCTTAACCGTAAAGTGTGTTGTCATAGTTGAATAGCCTAATATACAGATTCCTTGGCGATAATTGTTCGAATGATAAGCAATGCATATTAACAATAATTGAAGTCAATATATTTTTGATCTCCTTAATCGATGTCTTTTATGAAGCATACATCGCATACGTGTCTTTTAAATGCCCTATCAAACAGTTGGCACGAAATTAAAATGATAACTACATATATGAGCTGTACAAAAACCGGCGATAAATGATCCTTGTACGAACACGTGGGAATAAAAATTTAAAAAATGAATGCGCTAGAGCACATTTTACGCAAAACGAACAAAGTATAGTGTTATACCAAAGTATCGACAAAGAGATTTAAACAAATACAAATCGATGACGTGTTAAATGGTACTGAAAAATTGAACGCATACAATCGTTTTGATGGTCTTGTTTCTCTTCTACAACATTATCCGTTGTTCGATGAAAAACCGAGGTCGTCTCTTTCAAATAAGAGACGCCTTCGGCTTAATTAAGATATAAAATTTGATATATATGCAATATAATATAAATGGATGAATATATTTTTTTTCTTAATTTTAATTATATGTTAATAAATATTTTATATTATAATAATAATAATAATATAGTCCATGTCTTATAACTATCATATAAGTAAAGAAAATAATTTTATATAATAAAAATCATATATTATAATGATGATATTCGACATAACTATAACTTATGTCAACAACAATGAAAACAACACAACAAACTAGCACATTACATATGTGTTCACAATACAAGTGTAGAATGACAAAAATTAACTCCGTATATATATATATATATATATATATATATATATATATATATATATATATGGGAGACAATCAAATAGTAATATTTTGATCAAACAAAGGTAAAATCCAATAGAAAGATAAGTATAATTATTATATGATAGTATTACAAATTATTATAATGATAACATAATTTGAATGTATATTAAAATTTAGTAAAATAGATTGAATATACACAATTATATTAATTAGTAAGATGGGTTAAATATACATAATTATATTAACAAGTTTATCATGTGACTCTAGTAAATAGATTATTAATTAATCTATATTAAATATAATTTTTTTTTTCTCTATATTAAGATATTAAATTTCATATATATACTATAATATAAAACCTGATGTATAAATTTCTTTTCTTAATTTTAATTATATGTTAATACATACTTCATATAATAATATAGTACATGTCTTATAGCTATCATACAAGTAAGAGAAATAATTCTTTGCATAATCTTTCTAATAATTAATTTTTATTATAATAATCATTTATCGTAATGATGATATTCAACATAACTATAATTTATGTGAACAATATTGAAATCAACACAACAAACTAGCATACTTCATATTTGTTCACTATACAAGTGTTGAATGACAAATATTGAATTAAACAAATCTTAAAAATGATCAACAAAAGCTAAAGCTCAACAAGAATAAATGGTACATCATCCACACCCCAAGTGATAAATTTGTGCCACTTAGTGGCTAGTATTTGCTTTATATTATTATTGAAGAATAATTGAAGAATAAATGATAGATGAGTTGTGGTATACTAATTTGAAAACAAGATAGATAATAGTTTCACGTTGCATGTATTACTATTTTATCGATTTGTAATAGGCATAAATATGACTATATTGATTAATTGATTTAGAGTTATAACCTTATAATGTTGTTAGAGTAATTAGTTAAAGAGAAACAACTATTGGATATTGTAATTATTTAACCACAAAGTGAAAGCATAGTTTATATTAACCATAACTTAATTTTTAATTGATGAAAAATATTATGAATATTTGATAAAGTGTTTAAAGAATTATATTAATTTTAAATTATACATATGTAATAATGATAAAATTTTAAATAATTTTTTGATTTTGTTAAATTAAAAGTATTTACCATAATGTGAAAGTAGAATTGATATTAATGATAAGTTAATTTAGCTTAGATAAAAAATATTATAAATATTTGATATAGTATTTAAACCATCATATTAGTTTCAAATTATAAATATGTAATAATGATTAAATTTTAAATATTTTGTTGATTTTGTAAAATTAAAAGGCACATAAGATTACATAAGAGAGAGTACAATGGTATGAGAGTAAAAGGGGACAATTGAATATAGAGTGGACTAGCAAATATTAGTGGGATGGCTTAAGAGGGAATCATAAAACAAAGGGGAAATTAAGACAAATAATGAGACAAGACCAAGAGGAGATAACCAAAAATATAGGATTGACTAGTAGAGATTAATAGAATGGGCTGCAATGGTATAGACAAAGGATGCAGCTAGAAGGGAATAATTGAACTTAAGGTAAATTATGAGGTTTCTAGGGTTTGAGTATAAGATATAAAGTGGAAATTTGAGGTGTTTAGTATTAAGTGAGAAGAGAGTTGGTCAATAATGAGTGGAAGGAAAGGTTCTTATATGGGCATTTTATAATGAAATGTGTAGAGGTTGTTTAATTTGAAAATAGGTGTCAATGGTTATGCTATGCGATATGTAATAGATGAAATATGTGTGATGGTAGGAATACAGTAATTAAGTGAATATGAATATTGAATGGTAGATGTATTTCGGATCTGCAACCATCTAATGGATGTGAAAAATTATACATATCATGATAGGTTCTTGAGAACTACTGTATGTCAGGTATACTCTTCATCTTCTGTTAAATGTGTGGTGAGGCGAATGATTGGCAATGCCCAACGCCGTGGTTTTTCCCAGATTTGATAGGATTCCTAAATTGTGGAAGAATATCATATTGCCGACAGGAAGAGGCACTCAAGTTGGACTTGGAATTGGAGGGACCGACAACGTGTATACTGAATGGTAAGTTGTGGAATGCGCGCATAGATTGCAACGTTAGAAAAAATTACCTGCAAATATTCCTCTTCAATACCTCCAATAGCTCTACGTCCCAAAGAGATCCCATTCTTGCATTTCCTTTTGATTGCTTCAAATTTCTTCCAGAGAATTTTGTTGTCGGGATTTCTGCGGCTGCTTATTTATCTAGTGAGACCCACACAATCCTTTCATGGAGCTTCAATACCAGGCCCAAGATCAAGAGCATTTCCACGAAAATAATTATTTTGACTGCTGTAGGGGTTTTCTTTGTTTAACAGGAGCAGTTGTTATCTATAGCTTGTTTGCCATTCGCAAAAAGAAGAGGATAATGGGAAGCAGCTATGCACAAACGTGTGAAGACAAGGAAATTGAGATTGCCTTGCTTGTAGATCAGGGTCCACGTAGATATAAGCTGGAGGATCTCAAGGCCGGAACCAACAATTTCAGTGAAACTTTAAAGCTGGGACAAGGAGGATTTGGAGGTGTGTACAAAGGCGTTATAGGAGAATTAAATGAAGTGGTAGCTGTGAAGCGCATCTCACAAGGGTCAACACGGGTTAAAAGAATTTATCTCTGAAATAAGCATTGTTAGTCGAGTAAGACATCGAAACCTCGTTCAGCTTTTGGGATGGTGTCATGAGAGAGGTGAATTACTTTTGGTGTACGATTACATGTCCAATGGAAGCCTAGACAAACACCTCTTTACCAAAGGAGATATTCCCCCACTGCAGTGGAGTCACAGATATCGAATAGCTTTGGAAATAGCTTCTGGACTGCTATATCTCCATGAAGGATGGGCTCACTGCATTTGACACAGAGATGTAAAATCCAGCAATGTTATGCTTGACTGCAATTTCAATGCAAAGCTTGGGGACTTCGGTTTGGCGCGCATGTTGGAGCACAATCGTTTGTCTCAAACCACAATGGCAGCTGGAACCCTCGGTTACCTAGCTCCTGAGTGTGTGATCACAGGAAGAACAAGCCCTGAATCAGACGTTTACAGCTTTGGTGCTGTGGCCTTGGAAATCGCTACAGGAAGGAGAGCAGTAGATTTGAGATTGCAAGAACATAATATGAGGCTTGTGGAGTGGGTATGGGATCTTTATGGTCAGGGCAAAGTTTTGGAAGCTGCAGGTGAGAAGTTAAATGGGGAGTTTGAGAAGGCAGAAGTGGAACAATTGACAGCGATAGGGTTGTGGTGCTCTCATCCAGATCCAACTGCAAGACCCAAAATGACGCAAGTGGTAAAGTTGCTGAAGCTGGAAGGTCGAGTGCCTAATCTTCCTCCAGAAATACCTGTACCAACATATGCTCCATTTAATGAAGCCAACCTTCCAGTGTCTTCTTAATTTACAATGGAGACGTCCAATGCACTCCCATCTCTTGCTTCCACATCTCAATCAGGTAATTCCTCTCAAGTCTCCTCCTGAGCATATTCAAGCACAACTCCCATCGTTGTGCCTTTTCAAATGGAAGCACAGGAAGAAAAGAATGAAATCTCGAGCAACTGGATTGCTAGTTGCTATGTTAGTTTCTCCTTTATTATTTGCTTTCCCAGTCATATATTTTAATTGAAGATAATATGTTTAGGAAAAGCTACTTGGAATATCCCGTAAACTCTTGTTGGAAATTTAAAAGTGATTCACTCCCCTGTTTAATCACGTCTTTCCTTTATTTGCTGCAAGGTTCTTGTTCTGCTGGTATGGCCAGCCTGTTGATCAAATGGGTTCAACCTTTCCTTTCAGTCCATTTTATTTTGTAATATATTGTGCATATTTTTTTTTTTTATTATCTTCGTATGAAACAAGGCAGCTACTCTATTGAGAGATTTTCTTATTTAGTGTGTATTAGAATAGAAATCTTAGTTGTTTTCTGTGTGCCTGCAAAAGAGAAAAACAGAGCTGTCTTTTGTGTGTGAACAAGTTTACTGTTCTAAGGGTTTTTTAAGCTCAACTAATGTGAAACAGAGCAGAGTCTCATAAACATCGATATAGAGAAAGAGCAGTAACTCTGTTGACTTGACATGTATAGAATTATTATGTTTTATTAGTCTGTTCTTTCTCTGCCTTTCCCTTCAACTCTTTGGTGATCGGCTTTAGAACGATTAAAAATAAATATGCATTTGACAGTTTCAATTTTTAAAAATTTATTTATTTCCTTGAATGACTTGATCGTCGAAAAACCAAAACAAATTTTACTTGTATGTTGTTTCCTGTTCTGTTCTTTCCGGCTGGGTTCTCTTTCGCTTGCGTGGCATGGGGGTTTGTGGAGCTGGTGTGGGTGGGGTTTGGCTGTATTGCTGTGCGGTGAGGGCCTTTTTCTTCTTGCACTCGTGAGCAGTTTTTTGTGATAGACGCTGGTGGTTGGAGTGCTCAAGAGCTGAGAAAGTTGTTTAGCCCCGAGTGTTCGCAAGTAGGGAATGGAGGAGCATAGAGTTTCCAATAGCTTGGTGGTTGTGGGAGTTGTGCTGCCTTGTGGTTCTTCTTCGGGTGTGCATGCAAAGTCGTTGGACTCATTTTATGTGAGTGAAGGTTCCAGGCTTAAAAAAGTAAATGGTTGGTTGCTGAGGAGTCAGGATCGTCTGATTCGGGTTATCCTCCCGATTTGGTCATCGAGGATGTTGCTTATTGGAGGAAAAATGCTTTGATCTGCAAATTTTTTGGAATTTGTCAGCATGTTTTGATTTGCAACTTTATTGAAATTCGTATTTTTTTATGGCGTTGGAATCTTCGATTCGGCGCTCTTGGCAAGTTGAGGGTGAGATAGAGATTATGTTGGCCATGAATAGCTCTTTCATGGTTCTTTTCTTTAGCATGTATGATCGGAATTGTGTTTTTGAAGGAGGGCCATACTTTCATAATCATGTGGGATTGTGCATTAAACCTTGGCATGTGGGTTTTAATTTAGCTAAAGAATTGCCTTTGAGGGTTCCTGTCCAGGTTCGTCTGTCGCGACTTCCTTTCGAATTTTGGAGGGAGGATATGTAGTTGCAACAAATTCATATTCTGCTTGGAAAGTCGGTTGCTATAGCTCAACAAACCCTTGATAAGAAGGTAATTACGTTTGCTTGTATTTGTGTTGAGATTGATTTGAATAATTTGTTGCCGGATTCTTTAAATAATTTGTCTAGGTTCTTCTTCTTGGGTTCAACAATTGGATTATGAGTCTCTTCCTTTTCAAAGTCAGATTTGTCATGAGGAGGAACACCTTTAGGCACCAATGCTCTAAAGTTAATAAAGTTGTTGGTGGCTCTCCTCCTCCCTTGGCTTCGAAGGTGGAGAAGGGGGACATAGGTAAAGCCCCTATGAAAGAGGTCCCTTGTATTGATGGGGATCCCAATAAGGATGATTTTATGCCTGCTAAGCCTCAGGCTAAGGGGAGAGGGCAGAAAAGGTCTTATAGGGATAGGCAGACTGATGAGGGTTTAACAGATTTGAGGTGTTGGATTCTTTGGCTTTGGAGGAAGGGATTCCAAATGAACTTTCTTCTAGGGCTATAGTTGTGGGTATGCATGTTGTGCAAGTGCAAGGGTGCACTATTATGGGCTAACCTAATGTGCAGAACGAGAAAGTATCTCCTAATGGTCCTTCTTTGGGAGATCCGGGTGATTCAGCTAGTTTGCAAGATGATATGGTTTTAGCTGATTTGGTTAAAGAGGTGTTGGCTTCTGGGAAAGGAAGAGGGGCTTCTCATACTGTGGGTCTACTAGAAAGGTCCCTTAAGAAAGGCTTCTCTAAAACTTCTTCAAAAGTGGGTTGTAAAAAGACTCGGGAGAATATCCAATTAGCCGAGGAATTGTTAGTAGAATCTGGATTTGTTATGCACATTGATGCTCACTTTTCTCAATCTCTTCCATGATTTTTCTCTCTTGGAATGTTAGGGGGTTGAATAGCATCCCATGACAAAAGGCTATTCATGATTTGGTTGCAGTCCATTCTTTGAATATCTTCTATTTTTCAGGAGACTAAAATTTCAGTTGATTCCATGTTTCACTATGCTTCTAGTATTTGGTGCTTTAGTTAGTGTCAATGCATTGGTTTCTTGGGTTGCTTTAGAGGTCTAGCTCTATTTTGAAACCTAAGGAAGATTGTTCCTCTTTGGTGGATCTCTAGCCACTCTTCTCGTGACACCCAAATCTGGCATGACACCCACAAAATTGAAGGTTTTCATAGAATAGATAACAAGTAGGTATGGGAACTTAGTTTTAAGTTGCAGTATTAAAACCGATATTGTATTTACTACTGGGGAAACTAAAAGATTAGTACCTTTTTGTTTAAAATATCTATTTGTGCATCCCCAAGAATGAAGATTGGCAACTCTGTTTAATCAAAGAACTCAGAAAGATGGTTCAGTGTTAGACAAATGCAAGAGATCCTTTCAGATCAAAAGAAGAACCTACACCAACAATTGAAAAAATATTGGCTAAACATGATAAAATACTTCTTTCTTTTTGGAATTCTTTCCAAAAACAAAATCTGTCATGACACCCAAAAAATTGAATATTTTCATAGAACAGATAACAAGTAGGTGTGGGATTTTAGTTTTAAGTTTTAGTATTAAAACCAATATTGTATTTTCTATCAACCAACCTTTCTTTGAGGTGGGTAGCCTGTTTTGCCCCTTCTAGGGTAGGGAAAATCTTGAGATCCTCCCAACACTTGATGACTGTGTTCCTCATCTTTGTATGGGTTTCCGAGATCATGTTATAAAAAATCATAGTCATACATTGTCCCAGTCTTCTCTCTCCCATGTTCCATCACCTCTCAGGCCTATCAGCTCCTCATTCAGTAGAGCTGGAGGAAGAAAGTAAGAAATATTCTGTAATAGTGTACGATATCAGATGATCTACATATGAATCTATAGATAACTCTATGATTCATTCATTTCATAAAAAATAGCTTTAACCTTCTCAGCTACTACTTAAACAAAATGGCCAAGCATATCTCTTATGATTCATTCACTTCACTAAAAATAGCTTTAACCTTGTCAGCTACTAAAAAACAATGGCCAAAAAAAACCTATGATAATGTTATATGTATTTATCCTGTTGGAGAAAAAGATCTAGTCTTTTTTATAGCGAGATGTAGGATACACCCAAGAATTACGGACAAAATGAACCCTACCCTTCAAATGTAAATCTAAATGCACAAACAAACACAACTCGAGATTTTTGAACACCTTACATAAGTTGCTTGAAACATTAGTATGGAAAGTTCAGAAAATGTGTGCATTCTTCATTGCTGAAAATATAAGAGAATTGAGAACTTCTAATAATGAATATATTTATTATATGTATGGCTTAGAAACTAATGACTTTGATGAAACCTATCGTAAAACTAATGACCTGTATGAAATTTGTGATAGAATTAATAACTTGGATATAAACTGTGATATATCAATATAATTATAAATTGACAATATATGATTATTCATATACACATATTAAGTATAATTATGTAATGATTAGGATAACACATAAGAGTATGAAGTATATGATAACAAATTTTAACTAAATTATAATATATTGACTATGAACTTGGCTCTATTAGGGTTTGTGTCTTTATACTATCTTTTTTCTATCCTTATGAAAAACCATAGGTTTTCACACATGAAAACTTTAACCCTTCCATATTTATTGTGGGGTTTTAGCTAGTCCATTTTATGGCTTCAACCCAATAGTTTATATTGGTGTTGATAGTTGTATGACTTTATAATGGAACCTCCAAACATATAGACATGGAAGTTTCTTTTGAATGATTTTTACAAGGCATGCATTTTCATTCCGCAATCAAGGAGGTTTTACCCATCCCTTAGTTTGATAATGCATGTAAGTGGCTAGAGAATTTTACTTTTATAGGGTATTTTGTTGGAATAATTCCCCTTGAAGTGTGCTCTACGATTGGGTCAACAAGCATTGGGACACACATGGGGTGTGACTTGAAACTATCCAAAATCTTAGGAAAAGATTCTTTCTTTCTCATTTTTCTAAGGTCAGCAATATTCAAAGAATTATCAAGCATGGTTTGTGGATTTCCATGAATCACTATTAGTTTATCAGCCCTAGATGTAGGATTTCATCATTTCATATGAGAAGACACTTCATGTACAAATTTGGCATGCATTCATGGATTTATCCCTTCCTTGCTAGAATTTTAAGTACCATTACTACTTCCATTGGAGAGGGTAATTTGCAGTGTTGAGCTTGATAGGTTCTATTAGTTTCATCCACAAACACATGTGTCCATGTCAAGAACAATTTATCCAAGGATTGAAAAGAATTTGTAAAAAATTAGATTGGAGATATTAACTAAATCTAAAATGTAGTATGTACCTCAGTCTACCCAAAACCTATTTAAGGTGCAAATACACTAAACACAAGATTAATTATTTCTCTTTTGTGAGCACCTAGATCAAATCACTTCCTTTATTTGTTGAGATTCCTTCTTTAAAAGATTAGAAAAAAATGGACAATGATTTCACATCACAAAATAAATAATTCTATCTCTATCAGTAGCTAAACTAAAGACCAAGCCACTTATGATCAAATATCTACCAAAGAGTAATTTTCAAATATTCTAAACCATTCCTAGAATGAGAAACAGGTTTCACAACTACTAAGGAGCCTTCCTCTAGGGGATTTCCTTGGTTGCCCCATCTAGCATCATTTTTATCTTCACAACCATTAGTTCTTGTTCACTATCCCCCATTTTAATATTTAAGAGGTTCTTGTTGATCACGTAGAGGACTAGAGAAGAGAGTATATATTTTAGACAAGCGATAAATGTCAATTCTCAACATCCACTTCAATAGTTTATGGTAAAAAGAAACATATGTAAAACCACTTTTTTTTTAAGAGTTAAATAGTTATGAAATTCCTCTTTATTCTTGTTAATCAAATTTATCTATTGGAATATCCAAGATCATATTGATCTCCTCGGAATATATTCAATTTGAGATATTCAACAAAATTATTTGGCCTTAAATGTTGTTTATTTATATGAAGTCTATATTACTTGATTTTTTCTTTATATAGTTTGTCATGTTATCTAGCTATTTAACTCATGTTTTGTAATAATCACAATGTTGGTTGTAGATTGGTTGTCACCTTTCTCTCTCTCTCTCATAGATGGAATCTACATGTTTTCCACCATGGTTTGGCACCACTATCCTTTTTATTTGGATGCACTTAAATATTAACAGTCATCATTTTTTGTTATAAATATTTATTCTTCTAGAATGGTGCTATTGAAAGATCGTTCATTTCTTATTACAACTTGGGTTAGTGTGGAGATTCTTGTATTGTGGGATTGGTGTACAGTAAAGATTAGATGTTTCCCTTATCCTGGAGTTGCTGAGCTAGAGGCATGATATTATATATGTAATAATTTGAGCCTTTTTAAACCCAATTTTTGCTATCGTCACAATCATTCCCATTGGTTAATATTGAATACTATTAACATTAGTTTAAACATGTATTCTTTAAATTCTCAAATCATGTGATATGATTTATCATAGTCCCTTTCTTAATTTTCTATCCATTTGTCACTCTTGGTAGTGCCTTTGCTAGATGTTAGATTATCAAATCATACTCCCATAAGCTTAAAAATTTAATGGCAAGTGGGAATATCTTAGGGTTTTAGAAATCAAAATTTTGAATATTTCTCTATCGAGTCATTAGCCTTTGCTAGCCAACATTAGGAATGCACATAACATAGAGGCTAAACTCACTCAGCCAACTAGCTATATTTCTTGGTCAAATAGAGCCATTAAGTGTACTTATCACTTTAAATTTGTGATCACCTACTATAATTATTTTGGTGTCATGCATACAAGGACACAACCTTAGAGCTTTGCATGGTTATTTCAACTCTTGAAAACAACCCCTTTTTTCTTTTTTTTTGAGGTCATGGTGGTTCAAGGTTCATCATTAGAAGAAAATAAATGATAATTATTCAACCATAAGTACTCAAATCAAATCCATACAACATTTTCTTAAGGTTGATGATAGATCCTCTAAAATATTCTTTTAAGAGCACAAACCTCATCATACTTATAATGGAATAACAAAGATTAAGGATTTGGGTCTTTCAATCAATCAATTATCACACTCTTTGCAAATGCCCTGACTTGCATTACTATTGATGTCCTCAATCTAGTGCCTTTAGGATTTTCAAGTCCATTGTCTACGTTATTGTTGGAAACTTGAGTTGTGTTGTCATTGATGTCAAACTTGTTCAGATGGACAAATGTTGTATATGGTCTAGAAATGAATTTTCAGACATTGCTATTTTGTTTGGTGGTAATATTGAGTTAATATGAGGTGTTTACAGAAGGCTACTGAAGTATAAGTTATAATATGGAGGAAAGAGTATTTAATGTCTTTATGGAAGAATGCTCTAAATTCCTTCCTTTCTTGATGATGTTGGCCTACCATTCTAGATATAATATCTATGTTCTATGGATGTTGCGCTATAATTTTTTCAAGTCCTCAGTTGCTCAAATGGTGAAGTTGGTTGTGGAAGTTCATTGATAGTGAGGTTGTTTGCCAAAACTAGTTTGGAGAATGATCTACATTGCTCCACTATGTTGGTTGAAATGTTGTGGCTTGGTGGAAATGTTCATATGGTTTGTGTAGTGTTATAGTTTAGATTTCTACTGTTAGTTTGTTTTTGATTAAGATAAGATGAGTTTTATAGGGACCTGGAACCCAAATCCAAAATCAAAATACTAAACAATAGTGAAATAGTCTAAAGCCATCGGCCCAACAAAGACAGAAATAGGGGAACCACCCCATAAATCCTAGCTAAGAAATAATAGTAAAACCAGGGCAATCCTACCAAAAAGCTAACCAAGCTTTCATAAGCTCACAATTTTTCTCAATGATGTTCTTGTAGATTTCTTCGAGGTCCTCCAAGATGCTCCTTATGTCACTTATCTCTTGGTTCCTTCTCTTAGTTCTGGAAGACAGTCTTGTAGAAACCTTACTTTCCGATCCCTATGGATTCTTATCCAGATTCTTCTTTTTAGATTTAACAGTTGATGGCAAAATGCTACTGAGTGGTTGGGCTTTATCAACAACGATTTTTTCATTTACATTTTTGAGACCATCGGTGCTATTATTCATGAATTATTTACTGATATCCACCAAAGCTCTGAGATTACCTTTTAACTCATCCATGCCCTTCTCCAACTTGAGAATTTTGGCTTTATGTTCAGTTTTCATAACCTTCACATCTTTAGTCAAATTGTGAGTCATTTTCAATAGCTTATCAGTTTTATCTGGCATGGGGTTGTCGGTGAAGGTGTTAATGAACTCTTTTGTGCCCTGTTTCAGGAGAAGAACTTCACTAATTACCCAACAAAAAAATTTCTCCTAACACGATGTAGAATTAGCCAAAAGAGTATCAATATCCACTTCAACATTTTCAGTATTTTCAGGGTCCATCTGGTCCACATTAAAGAGTATATCCAACTTTATCTCTTCCTCTCCTTTGTCCTCTATATCCACCTCTTTCTGCACTTTTTCTTTTTTAAATTTTTTATGTCCCGTCTCATGGGGTTTGGAAGGTGGGGTTTCGTACTTTTTAGCTACAAATCTAGGATGGGGTTTACTTTTTCTGCTACTATTAGTGCCCAGTATAGCTTTATGGGGGGGTTCCTCTTCCTCGGAGACCGAATACTCTAGGTCATCATCAGACACATGAAGATCATGCCAATCCATGACCATCTCACCCGAACCCATCTCGTCCTCATATTCAGTGACCGAAACCACATGTACATTAGGGCTAGAGGAGGGATTAGGGTTGGACTCAATTTTGTATGCTAGGGAAGGTTTAACCCCATTCATGTTAGCATATTCCATGATAAGGAGAAAAAGGCCCTCATGTAATACATGGTTATCGTTATTTTTAGCATGTTTAGCAAGACCATTCTCTAGAGAAGAAAGAAGATAAAACGGAAAATAAATATTCCTATCTTGTATAAGGTGATTGAAAATAGCAAAATGATAGTACAAAATACTTTCCTACTGCCCATCTAAGGTAATGTACCTCATGATGACCTCCACCATATCAGTCCATAGGCTCAACAAATCTTTTCTATTATATCCCCCATCAAAAATCTTTCTCACCATGTCACATTGACTTTTCTTGTCAAAGAACAAAAATAGGGCTTCTTTCGTTGCCTTGCACTCTCTGTAAAATTTCTTCCCATCCATTGGCAACCTAGTGATTTCCACAATGAAAACCTCATCGATTTTGAATTTCACTCCATAAGCCCTGAGGACACATTTATTCCAACCTTCTACAAAACCTTTCGTCGCTTTGGCTTCTTGACCATGTAGCTTTTTCATATAGGGGACAAGGAGACTATCCAAGATTTTAGTCCACAATTCATTGTTTCATTGCCAATTCTGGTATGAAGTCAGCTCCATTATATTTTCATCTCCTCCCATACTTAGATTATCTTTGTTGATTATGTTTACAATTTGGAACCCTATCCCAAACCATAGAACACAAAACCAGGGGGCCAGGAACAATCACGAAGCCCTTGCATTGTGTTGATTCCGCTTATTACAAGAAGTGGCTTTACCCATGTGAAAGGACGACATGATTAATACTCATTTGTTGAGATCAAGAAAGATCAAGAGCATCCCTTATTGTTATCTCACACATGTATATTGATAAGGTTTCCACTTCCATCCACCACTAGATTTTATCATACGCTACCCCCAAATTGGCCATGTAGTTTGCAGATTGGTTACCTTCCCAATAAACATGAGTAATTCAAAATTCATCTAGTTTGGTCATCAATTTGAAGCAATCTTGTATTAAATGTTTGATAGTCCAACTAGGATACATCTTTTTAATCAAAAAATCATTTTCCAACCCTACCTTTTTATGCTCTCCTCGAATAGAAAGTTGAAGCCCTAGGTAAGCTGCATTTGCCTTAGCAAAGTGGTTAGTCTAGGTAACTATAGTCTAGTGTTAGTTTGTTTGGAAAGTGTTGTTATGTTGTTTTGTGTTTGGTTCTATCAGCTATGTTGTCTCTGGCTCCTTACATAGATTTATAAAGATGGTGTTTCTAAATGAAACAATCATGAACTGAAGACGAATTTAAAAACAAATTAAACTAACTAAGATGACATTAAAGAAACATTACAATATTTTAATACTTTGTTCTCTTCGTCTCGTACCAAATATACAAATCCGTTAGTCTCTACAAACTTGTTCTTTTTGTGATAGTAAATAATCCATGAAGTATGCCCTTAGATTTTGTGTCCATGCTCATAAATTATTGCATTTTTTGTTCACCTCTTTTCCTACTCTATTCCCTCATTTGTGGCCTTGGAAAACAACTCTTATTGGTGCCTTTGCTTCTTTGTATATCATATCCCACACATGTAGACAAGTGATCCTCAAATATTTTTAGAAACTTTATTGTCTAGCTATTTTTTATAATACCATGCTCCCCCTTCAATTGGAAACTCATATGATTTGTGATATCTTGTCTCTCCATATTGTCAATTTGCAACAATCTCAATCTAAGGTTTTTCCTAACAATAAAGGAAATGATCTACTTCTACAACTGCATACAATCATTAATGACTACGAAAAAAGATATAGCATTGGGATATGCAGTTAGGGATCTGCTTGTTTCAACTATTTGTTGCAAGACCTCTTAGTTTACATTGTTCTGAATAGAAAGAAAGATTAGATATGGAGTTTCAGGAAGACATTATGAAGGACCATGAGACAGACAAATAGACTAGGAAGTTAACACCATTGAAGGTTCTGGTTTTCTATGAAGATATCAAGAAATTACTTCATCCTTCATTTTTGGATCATGGTGGTGGAATTTGGTAGATTTATATTGTTCTCTGGACACTCTGTTTGGCTTTTCTCTGGCTGTAGTAATTTATTATACTCTTTTGGGTTGTTGTAAGTAGTTCTCCTTGTTTTGGGTTATTGTATAGTCCATTGCTATGATTGTATTTGTTGCTTCTTTTTATGCTGTATCTCTCTAGTTTATGTATTTATATTACTTTTTTTTCTAATAGAATAAAAATATATTCATTGGGATTCAAAATTCAATTTATAAGAGAACTCTATGATTCATACTTTCTAGATAAACTACAACCAATAAAAATGACAATTACATAACCCATTGATATATCCATTGAAATATACCCACTTTATTTCTTTGCCATATCAAGAAAGTAACACTAAACACAAAAATAAACCTAAATACATAAGTAGACATAGGTCAAGTTGCAAACAACTTATAGAATTTTCCTAAAACATTTGTATGGTGTTGGTAAACAGATTTGTCTCCCTTTATTAATTTAATCTCTATACTTTATGGCTCAAGGAAAGAAAGACAAATTCTCTACCAATCAGTTGGATAATCATTATATTTATTAACCTCTGAATTAAGGTACAACTCCCTTTAATAAATATTCAATCAGCTCCAAATTACACACAATCAATAGTATGCTTTTCACCAGAAAGCACTAAAAGGTAATTGCATTCACCCGTCAATACAAAATAAAAACACAAGCACCGATTCATATATAACTCATTTCATAAAGCTGACAGACTTCACATGTACACTAAAATGAAATGAAAAGCCTTTAAAGATGAAATTTGCTGATAATTTTCTGCACACATAGAAAGTTTAATGACTCTTTCCTTGAAATAGATTTTCACAGAAATCAAATTCCAAATATCAAACACATAGATTTGAGATCAAAGATAATTGGTAACGAGATTTTCATTCATTGATGATCATCCACCTTTCTACATATGCAAATTTTTTCAGCTAATTGAAAAGATAGTTTTTCAAAAACTTAGTGAACACCAATAAAGTCATTACAAAACATATAAATAGGTCGCCAGACCAATAGTTTTTAATCATGAGTAAAATTAACTCGCAACAGTTAATAGAGAACTACCCTAACTGCATAACTGAAACTAAAAATGGCTACACTCGCTGGCAAACAACTGCCAGCAGTGCTAGTCATGCCATCTATTCGGTCTCAGTCGGATCACCCAGGTTGGTGTTTTTTACGGACACCATCACCGCCTTAGCCGCACTCCCCTCTTGATGCACCTTCACAAATTCCTGAATTACAGTTACATGCGGCAGACTGATGTGAATTACTCTTTGCTTCTAGAGCTCTTTCTTCCTCTTCACCGTCTGCACTTTATCCTTGTGTGAGTCCAGGTGATTGAGACAAACTGTGAGCACCGATTCTACTTTGGAAATCCTCGTAAAATCACCCATAGCCAAGGATTTCTCCACTTTGATTTGTTTAATGTGGCTGCTAAACTGATTAATCATCTCTACAATATCTTCTAGAGTTTGGCCATCTTCTTTAAGAAATTGGACATCCACGCAGCACAAATCCTTCTGCATGGTCGTCCTCAAGGTTGTTAATTCACCACGTAAACTGGTTGATTCGCTATGGCACTATTCAATGATCTGGTTACGCCACTCAATGTTTTCTTTGCAAATAAACATTACATCTTCATTTAGCCCTGACACTTGCCTTTTGCCAAGGAAATTCATCAGGCCATAACGCTGGATATCGTGCATCTATTTTGAAATCAATCCCCATTTAGTCTTCTCTTTCTGCCTTGAGATTAAGTCGACATCTAATTCCTTGGTGACTTCATTAGCATCTTTGAAAATCTAGACTAAATCCATTATGTAATTGGTCCCTTGATGCATGATCGAGGTGAGCCATTCTGAGAAAACCTCAGCAATCATCCTGTTTCGTTGAACCTCATCAAAGAATTTTTGATTACCAAGTGTTTTTGGACTAAATGGTCTTGAACTTTGAGACAGTCATAATGGGCTATTCTGAAGAGCATGAATATACTAAGCCATTTGCATTAGATTTTTCTTTAATTTAGCCTTGTCTCTTTCGTCCTTCCAAGTATGAGAGATAATCCGCTTGGTTGAAGTCTCCAAATGTTTCACATCTACGGCTCTGGTTCTGACCCCCAAATCAACTGTTCAATGGCATAGTTTGCTTCTGAAGCAGTAATAGTATATTTATCAAACGCGGGTTTGGTAGTGTCTACAGTCCAGTGCTTTGTGCTTTCATCATTACCAATCATAGCCTCCATTTTTTACCTTTTAGGCTTCGTAGATTTTCCTAGACATTTACTCACAACATCCTCCATTGATGCCAAAATAGGAACCACATTTCCTTTCCTAGTAATTGAGTCACTTAACCACTTAGGTGCAAGAGTCAATTCCTTAGATGGCATGGGTGGAGATCCTTCTGAAGATGGCAGTGTGTCACTATCTACATGAGACTAGATATCAAGCATCCCCGAGTCTTGGAAAGTAGTACCTACACCAGTTGAAACCTTGTTTGTATCAGAAATAGGGGATGTCATATCACATAGTTCTTCCTCTATGTCCAAATCCAGAATGAGATGGGGAGACGGCAGCTAAAAACTCTTCTTGGACCTAGACCTGGTAATCCGACCACCAATAGAAATTTTAGCCTCGGTGTCAAGTTTCTCTTCTTTAATCTTTGCCTACCTTTTTCCTACAACAGAAATGGGAATGTTAGTTAAAATAGAAGTTTTGCTTGTGGTATCTCTCTTCCCACTTTTGTTTCTTGAACTGGTTGCTCTCGTCAAGCGAAATCGGCAACTCCTAAGCCATTTTTTTGTCCTACGAATTACGCTGAAGGTGCGTATCTGAATGTTATCTTCCATCTTTTTACTCCAATCCACCTCTAGGAGAGGTTCGTTATGTACCCGCTTCATAAACTCACAATCCAGTACATCTTCATCATTAGTGGTGACACTTGAAGTGTCCATTGGCAATTTCATGTCATGGATTTGTTTCAAGGTTAAACTGGACCAACTCCTTTTCCTTCAAATTCATCCGGGCAACGCTCCCAATAATCCTCCAAGTAGGACACATGTTGGTCATGCACCATCTTCCTCACATATTGAGCAATAAAACCTTTACTGTCAAAGTTATCCCTTTTCACAAAGGTTTTCAAATGAAATCTCTTAAATTATAGCTCAAGATTCAGTGCATCAGAGATAGACCTACAACTGTAATGGCCTAAGTCAATGGGAAAAATTCCACTTGTGTCTGAGTCCTCACCATAATCCTTTACGATATAAGCCAACTACTTGGAAACTTCAATCAAAATACAGGAGTCTGAAACATACCTAGATAGCCTAAAGGGTTCACCCTTAAAACCTCCAACCCTTAGGTAAGTGAAGTGATTAAATTGTGTAAAGACACTGCCATAGATGTTAACAAGTTCAACAACCTCTACAGACATCCTCCTATGCAAGTTACCTTGTAATTCAAAGGTCAATCTCCCAGCAAAAATATCATTCCAGTGGAGATAATCATCAACATGCCCTTTTAAAGTCAAATTGGGGTGATACTCATAAATCTTTATGCCTTGAACCCACTTTGCATGGGATAATCCAGACCAATCACTCACACAAGCAAGCATATACAAAAGGTATGAAGACATATAAAAGTTTGTCATCCCAAGGTAATTACTCAAACCTTCATGTAACCTTTCCGCAATAAAGGTTCCCCAATCGATGAACCGATTTTTGTCTAGAGTGACCTAGATGAAGAAATATATCTAGTCCTCCCAATAGAAGGAGTGTGAATTACCCTTTACTCTGCTCAACAAAATTACCAAATCTCGGATTGCAGGAATTAAATGCTCACAGGTTAGGGGTCTTGGCAGCCTTGAACCTCCTTTTTGGAATTTTAAAAGCCAATTTCGTGCAATGATAGTTCTGTAATACTGCTTTTTCTTAGAGAAAATTCCATACGATTTCCCAATCGTCCAATCTTCATAGGGTTCCCGATGTGGGATACCCATGGCTGCCATTAGTGTCTATTTGTCAATGGATAACAAAACATCACCATTGTTTTTCCTTATGCATCTATTACCCTTGTCATGGTGATTCATACATTCTAAAAGTAATTCAGGGCAAGAAGCAGTTGTGGGAAATGCGGCTGCTTCCAATAATTCACTCTGTGCAATATCTCTCATCATAGAATCTGCGTTTGGGTTCCGAATTCTTTCTAGAAAATCATCTAAATCCAGTTGGACTAACGCTGTATCACCTAGCTCTGGTAAAGAGCTTACAAGGGAAGACGAGTTTACTAATTTGGGCAAAGTAGGCCTCATGTTTAGCTGGTGATTTTCCCCAATTGACCCAGGCAAAGAAGGAAAGAGAAAACGGAAACAAACAACTAACAAAATACCCAGATTTTTTAAAACAAACTGCAACAATTGAGAAAGTTATCGAACATACCTTCCTCTGTCATCTGCAAACCCCTATCACAGTCTATTTCTCCTGCTCCAAAAACTTCTTCTTAAAACTTATCCAAAGAAAATGATAATCTCAACATGACAATTACTTAATTTTAAAACCGAGAAAATCTTACCCGTCATTACCATAAACTGTCTCCGTTACTCTTCGCTCGTGTGACCTTACTCTGAAATGATTGTGCTGGAGCATACCTTAAATGCTAAGTCACTTCACTTCTAACACTACGGATCTTCACACCATACTTGCTATAAATGACAAATTTCAAATTATTGAAGAAAGAATATTCCTCTCTTCTGCGGTCGTTTATCATATCTTAAAATCCGCGCTGCCACCTCACGCCAAATCACATGTTTTCGAAGAAGCCTAAACATTGAAATCTGACCCTTGCAAAACAATCGTGACACAAATCATTAACATGACAAATCTTGAACTTTGAACCTTGAACCAAAAAGGTTCAAGTTCAAGGTTCAAGGAATGTAAAACATCGGCAAGGACTAGTGAAGACTTAAAACCGCGCGGAAGGAAAAAAATACATTCAAAACAATGCCCATTGAACTTTGGGCCTTGAACCAAAAAGGTTCAAGTTCAAGGTTCAAATTCAATGCAATGGAACTTTAACAAATAAAAATAGCCAGATTACATGAGGAAGGTTAAGCGGATGACTTGACCAACAGACTGTTGGGCATTAGATCGAACAAGGACATATACAGATTGGAAATTTTATATGTGCTGCCAACAGTGGCTCTGCCTGGGGACTGGAACTATAAAGTACTAAGAAATGAACCTCAATATCTCTGGTCTTGCAAAATGGTTTAAAACAAAGGCTCAACTTATAACAAAAACAAGCACACCTAAACTAACACAACAAAATTATATGTACAAACTAACAGGGGATGCCTGTTTACAATTGATACAGTTTTAAGTCCTACCCATTATAGGACAGGGGTAGTTCAAAGCCATCCTGGTAAGAAAGTTTAAAATAATTGGGGCCCCTCACCTCATGAATTACATAAGGTCCCTTCCATAGCGACTCAAATTTGCCATGAGCACCTTTCGACTCTCTCCTTTTATCCCATAATAACACCAGATCACCCTTCATGAACTTTCTGGGTCTTGCTTTCTAATCAAAAATATTTTTAACCCTCAACTAATGTTTTGTAATCCTGTCAACCAGCTTTTTGCTTTCTTCTTCAATCTTGGTTAGGTACATAATTCTTTTTTCAAGTGAACTCTGAAAAAACACATCTTCTATCACTGTTTGCAGTCTAGAAGCCGCTAACTCTAAAGGGAGAGAGAGTTGTGCGCCAATGCCATATACTAGCTCAAATGGAGACATCCCTATGGCTCATTTTGGTGAGGTTCGATCTGCCCACAATGCTTCATGTAACTTCTTATGCCCATCCCTAAAATTCTCACTAACCAACTTTCTCATGATATTGATCAAATTTTTGTTACTTGATTCTGCTTGACCATTACCCTGCGGATAGTAATCAAAGGCATGTGCCAAGGAAATTCCATGATCATAGCAAAATAATCTTAACTCAGATGAAGAGAAATTTGATGCATTGTTTGTGACTATTTTCTGAGGGACTCCAAACCTGACAAGAATATTATCCTTAAAGAACGTACACACAATCTCTGAAGTGGTTTTTTTAACAGGGACAACTTCCACCCACTTAGTGAAATAATCCATTGTTGTTAATATGTGAGTATGCCCTGCACTGGAAATGGGGTTCAAAGAACCAATAAAATCTATGTTGACATTCTTGATGTTCATGTTGTGATTGTCATTGATGGACACACACTTGCGTTAAGATCCTCTTTATATGTATGAGTTAGAGCACAACCGGTATTTGTTCCAAATAGGTATGTTGTAGGTATGTTGTATTATAGTCTTTAGACTATTGATGTTTTGCAGAATGTGTTTACCGGTCTAAAGTGGCATGTTGACCCCAAGCGGTTCGTGGATACCAAGCGGTACGAGGGATTAAAGCGGCATAACACATTTCTACCAGTCTTCATTCTTGATAAACCAAAAACCAGTATTTTGTATGAACCGGTAATACTCTGTGATGAATTACCAACCGACATTTTGTGATGAGTTACCAATCCACCGATTGTTTGACGGTGCCGACACTCATACTACCTAGTATGTCCAGGTTTATTGAACCTAGGAAATTGTAATGCAATCCCATTGGACCGACATGAAATCAGTTTCCTTTATAAGGACATCATGTCTAGGGTTTTAGGTTGTTGTTATTATTGTTGCGATAGTCGATGTTGCGGCTAGGGTTTAAGGAGGTTGAGGAGTTGGAAAGAATATGAATGTGTAGAAGATTGGAGTAATGTAGGAGTGCATTAAGAACAAGCTATCAAGGATCTAACTGAGCAGTCTGTGCTATTAGATAGATCAAACACTTGTTGATTACTCACATCTTTGACAAGTCTATAGCCCTTAACCAGGTAGGCCCAAAAGCCTTTTGTAAAATCCTCTAACAATGTGGTTCACCTTTGTGAATCTAAAATCCTCTAGCAAGGTAGTCCTTGATCAGACTTATCTCCTAACTGAGATTGAGATTCCTAACAAGATCTGTTCTGGTGAAGAACATTGTAAGACCTTAACCGGTCTGGTTTCTATTCTGCAGATAGTGACTTGTGAGTTCCATCTCACCATGGTTTTTCCCATTTGGGTTTCCACATCAAATATCTTGTGTTATGGTTGTATTGCTTTTGTGGGTGAATGCTTTATTTGCATTTTGGTTTGCATGTGTGATAACTAGTCTATCTGTTAAACTGTTTTATCGGTTTATCTTTAGACTGTTTAAGTGTTTCAGTGCAGTGTTTTTTGGCATACTAATTCACCCCCCCTCTTAGTATTCATCAATTGGTATCAGAGCCTACCTTTCTATAAGTTTAACCACTTGGAGAGAGATATGGGGGAATACACCTTGAGGGAACTTACTCAATGGCTCACTCAGTTTGAACAAGTCTATGATGATCTTATGATCAAATACAAGGCATCTCAAGCAAAAATGAGAGAACATGCAGAAAAGCTGATGGAGCTATTTGAAAATAGTTCTATAGATGAAGAAGATATGGAAGCCCTAATTGCAGAAGTAAATAAGTTGAATGAGTCAAAATCCAACCTGAGAAAGGAGTTGGAAGGACTGACTATCCGGATGTGTCAAGAGCTTGAGAACCAGAGAAAAATTGAAGACCTAGTGAAAGAAAGAGATTGTGAGATCTCCAAGTTGAAATAAGAGATGAGTGCCCTAAATGCTCAACTCCATGCTAGCAAAGTGGAAAAGGATGACATGCAAGGTGAACTGAACAGTGCCATCTTTGAGAATGAAAACCTGATGGAAACAAATGCTGCTATTTCCAAAGAACTCTCTGAGTCAAAGGAAGCACTTGCTAAGTTCAACAAGAGCACTGTCAAGCTAGAGCAAAAGCTTGAATCTGCCAAACCGGTCAAGAATACAGATGGACTTGGCTATACCAGTCATGAGGAAGGTGAAACCTCTAGTACAAATGCTGGAACATCAAAGAAACAACTGGAATCAAAGGATAAAGGTAAGCAAAAGTTTAAACCTGTTTGTTTCAACTGTCTTAAAGAAAGACATACTGCAAATGTGTGTAGGAGTAAGGCTTACAACAATTTTTCTTATTTTCTAAATGATAAGCCTAGACCCTATAGATTTGATGGTAACTGTTATGCATGCAACAAGTATGGGCATAGAGCATTTGAATGCAGGTATGTTATGAATAACACTGGAAGATATCCTCAAAGGACCCAAGGAGTTGGTCCCAAACCTTTTGTGAACCAGAACCACAACTGGTTTAATGTCTTCAATCATCAGCCAAGAAGTGGTGGCTATCAAGTTGCAACCGGATGGAGAGCAAACTGTATGGTATGTCATGGTCATGGTCACACTGCTGCAACATGCAGAAGGAATAATGGAAACATAAACAATGGACCTTGGAGAGCACCTGGATTGGTTTGCTATCATTGCAACAAACCGGGTCACATTGCAAGTTTCTGCAGAAGCAGAAAGAGTATATCTGATGATATACCGGTCACTCCGGAAGGAGGAATTGATGTTGAAATAGTTCAAGTGGGCATGAACAAAACTTGGAAGAAGAAACTAGTAATGTTGGAAGAGGAACCAGTTTCTGCACCTAGTGTGGAAATATTGGACTCGACAAACTAAGCTTCAAAAGGCTTAGGGGGAGCAAATGGTAAAATTTTTTCGAACCCCCAGTTTATACCGACAAAAGACCTTAATCGGTATATGATACCTGTCACTTGGCAGAAGACCGGAAATGGTAAAAAGGCAAATTAGGGTTTATGCCCTAATGGAGGAGCATTAATGATGGTAGGTGAGGACTATGTTTAAAAGCCTTTTTGAAATCATTTCTCACTATCAGTTTTCAAGCGAAGAAGAGGTTTTCAAAGAGCAGAGCAACGAAAAGGTGATTTGAGCAGAGATTTCGAGAAATTGAGAAACCGCGAAGGAGATTCAAATTCAAATAGTAAATGCTCAAGTGGAGAACACAAAGCGGTGATTCAACTACCGACGAAGTGAGGAGTGAAGGAGAATCGAAAATCCCTAAATTCACGTGTTTTATACGGTATTTCTTGAGTTCTTAAAATTTCTACAATGGCTTCCGCATCTCATACCAGTTCTAGTGCATCTATTGAGTCGGAAAGTTTTATTCAAGGGAAGTCAAAATATAATGCCCTATCACAAGTTCCAGCTGGAGTGATAGTAGAAGAGGGAATATTAGATTATATTGATTGTAAACTCGAAGACCTAGGGTCTCTAGCTATCCATACTCAGCTAGGTTTGTTTTGTGGACAAGATAAGATGATCAAATCGGAGTATAGTATTTTGGAGAAGAAGAAACTCCACAATGTTGTTTACTCCTTAGAGGATTTTACAGAAGATCATATAAGGATTATTCTGAGCAGGGTCCATGGTGACAAGATGTACCTGGAGAGAATGCATGATATTACGCCATAGGCAATTCATGTCGTCACCAATTTCTACAATACAGAGGATGTGCCAACCCTAAGGACAGTTAGCAAAACTGAGATGTCCAAGCTCACCGGTTCAGTGAGTGACTCATGGGGCATGACTGTAAATTCAATCAAGGATGATCTAGTTAAGTATGCCTGCATGGTGATAGGCTACTGGACATTCTCAGCCAACATAATCAACTCTGTATCTGCTGCAGCGGTAAATGCCGCTTACCGGATGATAAGGAGGATGCATCATTCGATCTATGCATCGGTATGCAGAGGAAACTCCTATTGAACCTGAAATCAATCAAACAAGATAATGCACTAAGGTTCAAGTTTGGACAACTATTGGTTGGGTTGTTCTTTTACTTTCAAGGATACTTCCCAGGAGTGGGAGACATTTAGTGGTCTGTGGACCAACCGGTTACCAAACAGATAAAGGAAAGTTTGCAAGTAGTAGGAACCAGTTATCCTGAAGTTCTGAACAAGTATTTTGATGAGTTCAGATGAAAAATGAGCCAAAGGATGAGGATCTCAAGTGATATCGTCAAGAAATATGAAGATGACATCTGTTTCACCATTCAAGTAGACAAATGCATAATGGAGGTTGTTAAGCCTAGAATGGAAGAAGTGGAGCCAATGGGCTATGAGGTGATGTACGACATGCTGGAAGGGTATGCCTCTACCCTTATTACCTCACTGCTTGATCCTAAGGCAAAGAGAACCGGCACCTACCTAGAGAGGATAGCACCGGCTGAGGAACCACCAACAGTGAAAGAGAAAGGACCATGAAAGAAAAAGGCAAAGGCAGTGCCTACAGCATCCGCACCAGTTACTACTGCAACTCCCAAAGTAACCAAGCAGTCACCAGCTAAGAAGAAACTGAAAGCTGCACCGGCTAAAGTGTTCCAGAGAAAGAGGAAGACAAGGAACACCTCTCTAGACTCAGAGGAAACTGTGTCTGAGGAAAAGCCAAAGAAAACTCATTAAGCGAAGAAGAAGACCAAGAATGAACCGACATCATCCGTGATAAGTCGATGTATTGACATGTTTTTTATCAGGACTCTTAGGTTTTTGTTATCTTTTGGGTTGCATTATGATAGTAAGGTATTGTGAATTGACTATATGTAATCCATGTTTTAAAACTGAACTCAAGAAGTCATGTTTGAACTTTGTCGGTTAATTCCTGCAGCCATGCCAATTTATTCGTGCAGCCAAATGATTTGTCCCTATGATATGCAGATTATTTGGGATGATTTCATATGTGAGTTAATGAATATATTAGTTACATAAGATACATATGCATGTCCTTGTATGTTGTTTCTATTTTAGTGCAGATAATAATTGATGCAGCGGTGGAGGATTTTCTTTCGCACCTAAGGACTGGAGAATCACGTTCAGATAGCTGGAGGTCAAACTGAAGGAGATTCAAGCGAGTGCAATGTATGGTATAATCAGAGCAGTTGTACTTCACCATGGGACTTTAACTCTGGTGCATATTTAATTCGCAAAATATCGCTTTGGCGTGCAAAGATTGTGGTTCGATTTCATATCTACAGTTCCTGCAGCCAAGCTCTCTGTTATCCCCTTCATCTGTAGCTATCCGCCTCTTCTTTTGAGTGTAACTTGAGTTGTCCATTGTAGTTTATCTTTTCTTTATAATAAGCTCTTCATTCTTTATGAGAGTTAGACAAAATGGAAAGGAATTGAGCAGAGTTTTGCCAAGCGTTCTGAATTTTCTCTTTTTGAAAAATATGTAATCATTTTTTTAGGAAGAAATGAATAAGAATATGTTGTTCTGATCTATTAATAGTTCTTTGTTGAGAGTTTGATATCACTCATCCAAGGGGGCCCACTTGGTGAGTGATCCTGTGTTTATGATTAGTGAAGTTAATTTTTACTTAGTTGCAGTAGAAGTTCATGACTGGATTGTTCCTGCAGTTACTGGAAATAGATCCTTTGACTGTTCCTACAGCCAAGGTAGAATGGTGTGATTCTTGTTATTTTCATTAGATCATTTCAGCAGAGTTTTGTAAAGCTTTCATTTAGCCTTTTATGATTTCCATTCCTACCTTTCCTGTAGTAATACAGAATAATCATTTAAGGAGCTTAGTGCATATATATTGCAGACCCATTTCAAGTTTTACGTTCCTGGATTGACAATTAAATGAACACCAGCCATGAGAATAGTAAACTCTACCATATGAATGTCCAAACTTCGGATTGAGATTTCAATTAGAGGTATTATTATTGTCATTATAGTTGGGGTAGAAATTTTTGGCGCCATTGCCAGGGATGGTGTCAAGCTAAGAACCTTTTATGATTATTTTAGTTTCTAGTTAATTGTTTGAAATTTCATGAATCTGCATGCATAATAGAAGAAGAGATGGCAGAGGTAGATTTTTGCCCACTCATACTACTCATGCATAAGATAGTTTTCCAGATATAAACCCTTTTTCTGAGCTATATCAAGTCCCACAAAATTTGAATCACCCTGAGTCTGAATTTCCAGAAGGTAGTCTTTAGTTCCTTTTTGGTCCATAAGAAGAAGAATTGCCTATTGTAATAACCCCCACAAGTCCAATGCAAGGGAAGCCACCTCCTATTGGAAATAATCCACCACCACCACCTGGTCCAACATTTGAGTTTCCCATCTCTGACTAGCATGATAATGATAACCTCAAGAACATTCCAGAATCTTCACTTCCTAAATTCTATGTGTTGGTGACAGAGGATCCGGATACATTTCTGTTTGAGTTTGACATTCTCTGTAGGAGTTTTGATTATACTACAGATGCCCATAAACTCAAAAAATTTCCAGCCACTTTGAAGGAGTCATCCTTGATATGGTTTATGAGCTTGGGTAGTAGCACAATCAATACATGGGATGAGATGAAACAATTGTTTCTTGCAATATACAAAGATTATTGTAGAGGCACTGATCATCATGGGGATGATATCTTTAGAATGACACAAACTGAAGATGAGAGCCTTGAGGATTATTAGGAAAGGTTTTTGTTTAGTGTCAAGAAGTCCAAGCATAGTACTCTGAATGAAGATTCCCTCAAATTGATATTCTTGAGGGGTATCAGTGATGAATGCATCGATTCCTTAGATCTCATGGGGGGAGGTGACATTACACAAGCTACTTGGGTTGAAATAGGACAAATTTGTAAGAAATATTCCAGATCTACTTCTAAGAAGAATAGGACATTTAAGTCAGGGGCATCACCATCATCATCTGGAACTAAAGTTTCTAGATTGGAACTTAGCCATTTGTTAAAATATTTCAAGGAGGACATTATAAACAATATGGCTACTCAGTTGGATACATTGGTAGCTAAGAAGAAGCATGAGGAAGCTGATGCATTTCTTGCAGAATTATGCCCTCATTGTAAGTAGCGAAAGAAAGATTGTAGATGTAAGATGGTTGCAAATGTTGAAGTACCTAATTTCAAACCAATTCAAGGTGAGGATGAACAAGTCTTCTATGTTGGTCAAAGAAAACCAAATTTTCAAAGACAAGGTATGCCACCTAATCCACTTTCCTTTTCTGGTTATAGTGGTAATTCTTATACACCAAATAACCAATGGCTACCACAGTATTCTCAAAATTTTGGTAATTATCCACATTGGTATGGATCACAAGGCCAAGGACAGCAATTTGCTAATCAAATCCCCCAGTGGCAGTAGCCACAGGGAAACTAGTATCCACCTTAGGGTGCAGGGAACCAATTTCAAGGGAATTGGTAACCTACCTCTCAATGGAGGGGAAACCCATCATGGTCATCCCAATCTTCTGGATATCAACCCCCTGCTTAGCAGCCACAACCTCCTGCTTTAATGCCACCTCTTGTAGCCACAACACCACCTCCCAAGCCAACACAGCTGCCTACTCAACCGTTGCCTAACCCAAATATCAAATCTCAGCAACAACAACAAGCTTATTCAGCTAATGCTAATCAATACCTTGCCTATTCTTTATCACTAGATGATATTCACCTTCGATCTGGCACAACTCTACCTAATCCCTCTCAACCAGTTATTACTGAGGTACGAGAAGAGCAGCCAATATCTGATCCTAAAGATGTAATACCTCAGAATTAAATATTACCACCATTTCCCCATAGACTGAAAGACAAAGAATTTTCCATTGAAGAACAGCAAAGCTTTGATATTCTTGATCAGCTAAAGCATATTTGTGTTAAAATTCCATTTTGCAAGCAATAAAGGATGTCCCAATATATGGTAAGGCATTGAGAGAAGCATGCCTAAAGAAACCTGGCAAGAAGAAAAAAGATCCACAAACAGTTCATGTTATGGGTCAATTGGCTAATATTATGTTAGGAAAAATTGCTATTCCAAAGTATTCTGATCCAGGTAGTCCTGTTGTGAGTATAGTCATTAATGGCAGTCAAATAAAAAATGTTTTAGTTGATCTAGGGGCAGCCATTAATGTAATGACAAGGGAAGTAATGAAACATCTAGAGATAGATAGTTTAAGGGCTACACCCATAGTTCTCCAATTTGCTGATGGCTCCATGGTAAGACCTGATGGTATCATAAAGGATATAGTAGTTATTCTAGATTCCTAGGAATATCCTGTAGACTTTATGATTTTATCTCCAAAAGCAACATTGGGGGGATATCCAGTCATTTTGGGAAGACCATGGCTTGCCACAGTTGATGCATATATTGGGTGTAGATCAGGAGACATGACTATTTTAGATGGCAGTTCCACAAAAACATTAGCTTTGTATTCCCCTACACAACCTCAACTTGAGCAGCAGCAGGCTCTTTGGCCTATTTTGGGAGAGGAATCTGAAGAAATTGACTTTATTAATCACCTTATGATGATTAATCAAGTGCCACTCATGCAGTTATATGATGAAGAATCAATCCTTTATAAGGTCTTGATCAATTAATTAATAGAAGACCAAGAATTGCAGGAATTGGTTCCTAATATTGCAGGGTTGGACTTTCCTACAGCCACTTATATCTTGCATACCTTGTTGCCGCAGGAATTGTCATATTCTCATATTTCTGATATAAATCAGATTGATCTTACTATCAAGATAGAGGTTGAATTGAATAAATATTTGAACATCAATAAGAGTATAACAGATACTCAGAAGGATAGCCTAGTGGACTTGCTAAAACTCCATAGAAATGCCTTTGCATGGGATTACAAGGATATAAATGGAATTGATCCAAAAATTTGTACTCATCGCATTTACATAAAGGATGAGTGTTGCCCCCTCAGAAAACCTCAAAGAAGAATCAATCCTAACTTGAAGGAGATAGTTAAAAAAGAATTGTAGAAATTGTTGAAAGCTAGGTTTATCTATCCTATCTCTGACAGTCAATGAGTATCACCTTTGGTGATAGTTCCTAAAAAGGGAGGCAAATGGAGAGTATGTGTTGATTATAGAGCCTTGAAATTAGCCACAAGGAAGGATCATTCTCCACTGCCATTTGTGGATCAGGCATTGGATTCTCTTGCTGGTAAGAGATATTTTTCATTCCTAGATGGATTTAGTGGCTATAATCAGATACAAATAGCTCCTGAGGATCAAGAGAAACAACATTTACTTGCCCATGGGGCACTTATGCATATTTTGTTCTTCCTTTTGGTTTGTGTAATGCTCCAGCCACTTTTTAAAGGGCCGCGATCAGTATTTTTTCTGATATTTCTCAAGACATTGTAGAAATTTACATGGATGATTTTACAACTTATAGTTCTAAATTTGATCAAGCATTAGGTAATTTGAAGAAAGTTTTGTAGCGGTGTGAAGACTACAACTTGTCTCTAAACAGTGAAAAGTGTTTCATTATGATGGAAGAAGGAATAGTCCTTGGTCATCATATATCTGTACAAGGTATACAAGTGGATCCAACAAAGATTGAGGTTATTCAGCATATTAATGACCCTGTGAAGCAAAAAGATGTGAGAAGTTTTCTTGGCCATGCTGGATACTACATAAGGTCTATTAAAGATTTCAACAAAATTGCAAGTCCCTTATATACACTGCTTACTAAAGATGCAGAATTTAAATGGACCTCAATATGCAATGAAGCTTTACTAAAGCTTAAGCATGCTTTGACTCAAGCACCAGTTCTAAAAGGATCTAATTGGTCTCTACCATTCCAAACCCATACTGATGCGTTTGATTATGCTATAGGAGCAGTGCTGGGACAAAAAGTTGACAAGTTGGAAAATGCAATATATTATATCAGCAAGAATTGGCAAGGACCTAAATTGAATTATACAGTTACTGAAAAGGAAATGCTAGCTGTCATATATGCCCTTAAAAATTTTAGACACTATATTACAGGGTATCCCCTATTTGTGCATACAAATCATACTGCAATTAGATATCTCATAAATAAGCCATCAATCACTGGTAGATTGGCTCGCTAGTTATTGTTGATGCAGGAATTTGATATCACAATTATTGATAATCCAGGGAAGTCTAATGTTGTTGCAGATTATCTTTCGTGTCTTCAATTGTAGGAAGACTACACAAAGATAGATGACACTTTTCTAGATGAGCATTTGTTTCTCATACATGCTCATACTCCTTGGTATGCTGATATTGCCAACTATTTAGCTACAGCTAAGATGCCAATTTTTTTTTCTCCTAAGGAAAGAAGGTTGCTAGTTGAAAAAAGTTTTAACTTTTCATGGATTACTGATTGTCTATTTTATACTGAACCTGATCAAGTCATGCGAAGATGTGTCAGAGAGGATGAAACATATGACATCTTGCATGCTTGTCATGATGAGCCATGTGGAGGTCATTTTGCTACCAAAAGGACAACATTGAAAATACTCAATACTGGTTATTATTGGCCTACACTACACAAGGATGCAGCTCAGTACACAAGGAAGTGTGACAGATGTCAGTGAATGGGCAGACCTACAAAATCTGATGAGATGCCACTATATCCTCAAATATCTGTTACACCATTTGACAAGTGGGGATTAGATTTTGTAGGCCCCATTGATCCACCTTCTAATGGCAAATCTTATATCTTGTATGTACAGACTATGTGACAAAATGGGTAGAAGCTAGAGCTATGCAATATGCAAGAGATAATAAGGTAGCTGAGTTTCTCTATGAAGAAATATTTACAAGGTATGGAGTACCCAGGGAAATTGTCTCAGATCAGAGACCTCAATTTACATCAACATTGATAAAAGCTTTGGTCAATGAATACAATATAAGACATGGGAAATCTACTTCATATCATCCACAGTCTAATGGCCAAGTAGAAGTTACCAACAGAGAGCTTGAGTCTATTCTTACCAAAACAGTGTCTATCCTCAAAAAAGATTGGTCTAGTCGGCTTTCAGAGGCAATTTGGGCATATAGAACAACATGGAAAACACTAATTGGATTCACACCTTTTGAGATGGTTTATAGAAAAACAAAAATGATGCCTATTGAATTTGAGCATAAAACCTTGAGAACAACTCTACAACTAAATATGACATTGTCTGAAGCACAGAAGGAATGCATTCGGCAATTAAATGCTCTTGATGAATGGAGAAAGATAGTTGTTCAACAGACAAAATTGATTCAAAACCAAAGAGCTAGATGGCATGATAAATATATCAGAGAAAATAAATTCAAAGTTGGTGACTAGGCACTCCTGTATGATTCCAGATATAAGGATGCTATGGGAAAACTCCAAAAAAGGTGGTTGGGTCCTTATGAGGTAGAAGAAGTTTTTCAGAATGGAGCAGTTTGGTTGTCCACAATAGATCCCGTTCGATTTAAAATCTTAGTGAATGGACACCGACTACGACTTTATCACAAGCTAGCTACTAGAGAAGAGTTCTTGCAGTAGTTTGCTCCCCACAATGAAATACAAGTTCCTGCAGCAAATGGCAAGGTTCCTACAGCAACTGCCAATGATTCGGTATCAATTCATGAGCTTCCTGTTGCATTTGAGCATGTTGATAAAGGTGATGTTCCTGCAGCCTCTGTAGTGAACTTATTTACCGTATCGTAATAAAATATTTCCATGGGGAATATTGTTCTCTGTACATAAAGTTTCATTCACTACATTTCATCCCACTTTCTTACCTATCACTTTATTTCATTTTGCCATCATTTTCGCCCAATTGTAGGTATGTGTATATTGTACTTTATTTTAATTATGCATTTATTAGGTCATTATGATTTTAATCCTGTTTTAATCCGCTCTAAACCCGAAATCTCGTCAGCTTGTGTGGACATGTGCTAGGTTAAGTTGGGGGGGTACTTTATGGTCCTTTTTCCCTATAAGATTTATTATCCTGAATTGATTTCCTAACTGACATTACTTATGATGATTATTATTTCACGTGAGTGAATAATAAGTTCTGCTGCCAAAATTAAGATATGTAGATTTTAGTTTTTGTGAATCTGTCAAACATTTTGGTGAAGCTGCGGAAGTATCAGAGTCAAAGATGGGTGGTGATCTAATTTTCCATGAACCAACGGTCCATGAAGGGTTGCTGCAGGATGTTGTCTGTGTGCATTATTTCCAAAATCACGGTTGGCTATATTATTTCTTGAAAAATCAGGGATTTCAACAACGAAATAGTTGCGGAATTTATGCATTCTTTTGATGAAGGAGAAGCTATAGTTAAAGGGTTGAGGGTAATTGCTACAGAGCAGCGAATTGCAGAGGTCACAAGGTTGCTGCAGGAAGGAGAACTCTTTCCGAAATCAAAGGATGCAAGGAGTGCCAGGGCAGAGTTCACAATTTCTACTGACAGACCCTTAATGGTGGATAGGCAAGGGACTAGAAGGGTTTCTTTGCCAACACATTGGCCTCAGGTAGCTCTGTATATTATGAAATATATTACATGTGAAGGACGGTATTTGAATCTCCATTCACCTCACTTCAAGTTACTATGTCATCTGCGCCATGACCGGCGAGTTAATGCCCCAAATTTCTTGTATCATCTCATTTCTATAAGTGCTAAGGAGACTAAAAAATATGGAAATCACTTTGTTAGCCATCATGGACTGGTGAAGTTGCTAGTACAATGGTCCCTGAGAGATGTTTCACAAATGGAATGGGGTGTGTTTGAGGATATTTTGCAATTTAGGGTTGATGAGGCCCCTATTGAAAATAATCCGTCGGTTGAAGAAGAGATTGTTGCAGAAGATCTTTTTGGTGAAGATGAGGGTTTGCTCGTTGCTGAAAGAGCTGCAATTATTATAGAAGAAAATATTGAAGTAGAGTCAATCAAAGGACAACCCTCTACCTCTCTTCAAAGAGATTCACCTGTTTTGCAAAGGGAAGGAAAAGAATTGGAAAATGATGAATTAGATGAGGAATTTGTTATCCCGATGCAGGAAGCACATATTCCTCCTGCAGCCAAGAGGCATCAATCAAAAGCAAAAACTCCTGCATCTGTTTCAAAAGTGTATGTAAGGAGAACAAGAAGGAGGACACAGAAGGCTCAACCTGTTAGTAATCCAGCAGAGGTTATTGCAGTAGAAACTTCAGAAGAAGAAGATGCTGCAGAGAAGGAAATGCAAGAAAACCCTGTGGAAGAGGAAATGCAAGAAAACCTTGTGGAAGAAGAAATCCAAGAAGAAATTCAGGAAGAAGTTGTAATGGATAAGCTAGAAAATCTTGCTTCAGTGGCATTGTAATGTGAGGAGATTGTTGATAATGTTCTATAGCAACCTGAAGAAAATGTGGGAGGTATGTCAACTCAGAATGAGGAGTTTGTTGAAGAAATCCCATGACCTAAGGTAGGATCTATTAGAACTCCTTTATCCCTAACTAGTTTATCAATTGCTTTTAACATTTTTTAGGCAATGGGCAATAGAGAAGGATAGGTTGCAAGGGATAATTAATAAGGAGCAGAAAGATATTGAAAAGAAAGATAATAGAATTAAGGAATTGGAAGCTAAGGTAGAAGAGATTTATGGTATGGTTCCTGAGATAATGCAGTATAGGGCTCCCCCAAGAATTTATGCAGTGCATTTGAAAGAACGGTATCTAAATTTCAGCCTAAACCGCATTATAAGGGACCTTAATCCATCCTTGGAAACACCTAAGGAATTCTATCATGCTTATCAAACCTCCCCACATGCTGTAAGGAATTTGTTATGTGAATTATATTTACATAACTATGCTGTACCCCAAGACAGAGAATGGAATCCTTTGTTGTATATTGGAGATATCCATCTCAAAGCTCTAATGTCTTGGATCCAAAATGAGATGATTATAGGACCACAAGCTAGGGAGTTTGAAAATTTAGAACTTGACTATCCATTGCCATTGAGGAGGGAATCAGAAGCACCCAGGGTTTTGTATTATGATTGGCAAAAGTTGCTAATAAGAGATGATGTTAGTAAGATAGTACTTCCAATGAGAGAGGAAGTCTATCAAGTGTATGAGCAATTGGTTCAGACCCATAGGACAACTGCACTAGAGGGGCTAACTCAACACTGGAATCATCTACCAGATCATTTAAAACTGGGAGAACCCTACTCATTACAGAATTTTCATGCAGCTATACAGAGAGCCTCTAGGTACATATAGCTAGGCAGGGAAAAATCCAATAACTGGTTGCCATTAATCTTTTAGCCTCCGATCCTTATGTGGCCACTTTTGGCATGCCAACCAATAGAACAAAATTATGATGCAGTTGTGGAAGAAACAGCAAGATGGTCCAGGTTGGAGAAAATGAAAGGATTTTATTGGAATTTGCCTTCCAAGGGAAAAGGACAGGACACTGTTGGTGATTTTAGAGTTTCAGCAAAAATAAAAAAATTTCCTTTTGCTGCAAGAGCAACAAACCCTTAAAGTTGGGGGCCATGATAAGTCGATGTATTGACATGTTTTTTATCAGGACTCTTAGGTTTTTGGTATCTTTTGGGTTGGATTGTGATAGTAAGGTATTGTGAATTGACTATATGTAATCCATATTTTAAAACTAAACTCAAGAAGTCATGTTTGAACTTTGTCGGTTAATTCATGTAGCCATGCCAATTTATTCCTGCAGCCAAATGATTTGTCCCTATGATATGCGGATTATTTGGGATGATTTCATATGTGAGTTAATGAATGTATTAGTTAAGTAAGATACATATGCATGTCCTTGTATGTTGTTTTTGTTTTAGTGTAGATAATAATTGATGCTGCGGTGGAGGATTTTCTTTCGCGCCTAAGGACTGGAGAATCACGTTCAGATAGCTAGAGGTAAATTGAAGGAGATTCAAGTGAGCGCAATGTATGGCATAATCGAAGCAGTTGTACTTCACCATGGGAGTTTAACTCTGGTGCATATTTAATTCACAAAATATTGCTTTGGCGTTCAAAGACTGTGGTTCGGTTTCAGATCCACAGTTCCTACAACCAAGCTCTCTATTATCCCCTTCATCTGCAGCTATCCACCTCTTCTTCTGAGCATAACTTGAGTTGTCCATTGTAGTTTATCTTTTCTTTATAATAAGATCTTCCTTCTTTCTGAGAGTTAGACAGAATGGAAAGGAATTGAGTAGAGTTTTGTCAAGCCTTCTGAATTTTCTCTTTTTGAAAAATATGTAATCATTTTTTCAGGAAGAAATGAATAAGAATATGTTATTCTGATTTATTAATAGTTCTTTGTTGAGAGTTTGATATCACTCATCCAAGGGGACCCACTTGGTGAGTGATCCTGTGTTTATGATTAGTGAAGTTAATTTTTACTTAGTTGTAGTAGAAGTTCATGACTGGATTGTTCCTGCAGTTACTAGAAATAGATCCTTTGACTGTTCCTACAGCCAAGGTAGAACGGTGTGATTCCTGTTATTTTCATTAGATCATTTCAGCAGAGTTTTGTAAAGCTTTCATTTAGCCTTTTATGATTTCCATTCCTACCTTTCTTGTAGTAATACAGAATAATCATTTAAGGAGCTTAGTGCATATATATTGCATACCCATTTCAAGTTTTACGTTCCTAGATTGACAATTAAATGAACACCAGCCATGAGAATAGTAAATTCTACCATATGAATGTCCAAACTTCGGATTGAGATTTCAATTACAGGTATTATCATTGTCATTATAGTTGGGGTAGACAATCAGCACCGGTAAATATAGATATCTCCACCTACAAACCTTTGACACATTGTCAAAGAACTATCAAAAACATTAGGAGAAAAGTATTTAATGATTTAATTGATTATTTTGATGACTTTAATGATGATGAGAAGGAGGCGGTGGAAAAAGAAATAATTCAATATTTATGTATTAATGACCAGTCCCCTTCAGAAATTAGATCTGAAACACCGGATTCTTTGTATAAGTCTTTAGACAATAAATGGCACATTGCCATAGAGAGGGAACAGGAAATGAGAGAAAAAGTTTTTGCTAAGCACTTTCCTGAAATATCAAATTTGGAACTATTCGATGTAATGAACAAATACAAAGGTCTTTTCTTCATGAGAAGAAGAAGACTCATGTTACTAGAAGGAAAAGGTAAGGAAGTGCTCAAGGATACACACACTCATGCCTTAGATGCTCTGAAGATGCATCAATTGGCTGAAGCCAACTGGCAAGATGAGAAAGAACTGGCTATATCCAGACCGGATAAAGCATTTGATGATGAAGGAATTCTGGTTGATGAACTGGTCGACACTATTGATGTCGATGCCCTAGAAGGAGAAGATGTTACCCAGGAGATACCATCTGAGGTAACAGGTCAAGAGCAATAGGCTGAATAGGAGAAGAAGGCTGAGGATAGTCAGGAAGCGGCAAAGAAAGAGGCCGAGTAGAGGAAAATGAAAAAAGAAGAGAAGAGGAAGAAGGATGAAGAAGAGAAGCAGAAGAAGGATGAAGAAGAGAAGCAAAAGAAGAAGGAAGAAGAGAAAAAGAAAAAGGATGAAGAGGAAAAGAAGAAGAAAGCTGAAGAAGAAAAGAAGAAGAAAGATGAAGAGGAGAAGAAGAAGCAGAAGGAAGAAGAGAAAAAGAAAAAGGATGAAGAGGAAAAGAAGAAGAAAGATGAAGAGGAGAAGCAAAAGAAGGATGAAGAGGAGAAAAAGAAGCTAAAAGATGAAAAGAAGAAGAAGGAAAAAGAAGATAAGGAACAAGAGAAGAAGAAGGAAGCAAAAAAGAAAAAGGTTGAAGAGGACAAGGAAACATAGAAGAGGAGAGAAGCAGAAGAGGTAGGAGAAGCGGTGAAGAGCACCCAGATGGAGACTCCGAAGGCAATCGAGAGTCAAGCCAAATCGGCTGACCTCTCTAGTCCTATAGATCTCCAGTCTGCAAGTGAATCAGAGCTAATGCAGAGCATCAAGGTTGCTCAAATGTGCTTTGAAATCATTCGAAGGAAGGAGCAAGATATAATTCAAGCGGTTGTGGACACACTTACCAGTTTGATACCCAGTACAAATCTTCCAAACACTGAATCATCACTAGCAAAGCTTAAGCTACTATGCACAGTAGTGGATGATTAGGTGCAGAGCCTAGAAGAAGCAGTTGAGGCAAGTGTCAAGAAAGAGCATCAAAAAGCTCTTAACATTGCTTTGGTAAAGAAGTTGAATGAGCTCCGGTCTGAACTGCAGAAAGACCAAAAGGCTATAAGGGATGCTTTAGATGAGGGAAATCTGCTACTTAGCAAAATCTGCCAACCCCATCTCTTCTATAATGATGTGCTAGCTCAGAAGCAAAAGCTTCAAATAGAATTACAGTCTTACTTGAGCACATTCAATCCACCTTATGATTCCTTTGCAACTTATGGGCAAACTGTTCACCAGTTTCATATCCAGTCAGCCAAAATGGAGCAAGAGATCAGCACACGATCTAGAGATTTGCGAGAGCTACAACTGGTTTTACTTCCACGTCTGCAAATTCTTCAGAAGTGTTATCTGAACCTGGATGCCTTGACAGTTACACAGGAGATGAGCACATTTGATGCCATGGAAGAACAGGTCTCACAGATGCAAACCAAGAAAGAAGTGGCCACCTCCCTACTTGAGTCCTGGTCTCTATCAATGAAGCAATTCTTACAGGACTATAAATCTATTTTTGACAAGTACTATTCCTTATTGTCATAAACTTTTAATTATTTATATATATCAAATGGAAACAGGGTTGTTTAGCGGTACTTTGTCATTGTTGGCAAAGGGGGAGAAGTATTCTATTTTTGTGAAGTATAGGGGAGAAGTATCTGGTACTTAAAATTTTGCTATATGCTTTGATATATGCTATATGCTCTGATATCTCAATGTTTATGCTCTGCATGCAAAATTGCTATACATTGTGTGGATTAAGGGATAGTGTATATGCTTAGGGGGAGCAATTTTGCTAATGGCATGTTTTTGTTGTAAAACACTTAGATGTCAAAATTTTATTTTCCTAACAGTTGCCATCAATGCCAAAGGGGGAGATTGTTGGCATTCTTGATGTTCATGTTGTGATTGTCATTGATGGACACACACTTGCATTAAGATCCTCTTTATATGTATGAGTTAGAGCACAACCGGTATTTGTTCCAAACTGGTATGTTGTAGGTATGTTGTATTATAGTCTTTAGACTATTGATATTTTGCAGAATGTGTTTACCGGTCTAAAGTGGCATGTTGACCCCAAGCGGTTCGTGGATACCAAGCGGTATGAGGGATTAAAGCAGCATAACACATTTCTACCAGTCTTCATTCTTGATAAACCGACAACTGGTATTTTGCATGAACTGGTAATACTCTGTGATGAGTTACCAACTGACATTTTGTGATGAGTTACCAATCCACCGATTGTTTGATGGTGCCGACACTGTAGCAATGCTTTTTGTGACGTACTACCTAGTATGTCTAGGTTCATTGAACCTAGAAAATTTTAATGTAATCCCATTGGACCGACATGAAATTAGTTTCCTTTATAAGGACATCATGTCTAGGGTTTTAGGTTGTTGTTATTGTTGTTGTGATAGTCGATGTTGCGGCTAGCGTTTAAGGAGGTTGAGGAGTTGGAAAGAATATGAATGTGTAGAAGACTGAAGTAATGCAGGAGTGCATTAAGAATGAGCTATCAAGGATCTAACCGAGCAGTTTGTGCTATTAGATAGATCAAATACTTGTTGATTACTCACATCTTTGACAAGTTTGTAGCCCTTAACCGGGTAGGCCCAAAAGCCTTTTGTAAAACCCTCTAACAAGGTGGTTCACCTTTGTGAATCTAAAATCCTCTAGCAAGGTAGTCCTTGATTGGACTTATCTCCTAACAGAGATTGAGATTCCTAACAGGATCTGTTCTAGTGAAGAACATTGTAAGACCTTAACCGGTCTAACCTTAATCGGTCTGGTTTCTATTCTGTAGATAGTGACTTGTGAGTTCCATCTCACTGTGGTTTTTCCCATTTGGGTTTCCATGTCAAATATCTTGTGTTATGGTTGTATTGCTTTTATGGGTGAATTCTTTATTTGCATTTTGGTTTGCATGTGTGATAACCGGTCTGTTTGTTAAACTGTTTTACCAGTTTATCTTTAGACTGTTTAAGTGTTTCAGTGCAGTTTTTTTGGCATACTAATTGACCCCCCCCTCTTAGTATTCATCAATCTAACCCCCATTGTTTAAAACGTTCTTCAATTACCATGGGTCTCAAAGGCAAGGCGGCCAACTGGGGTTTACCTATAAACAACTTGCACTTATCACACCTCACCACCTAGATGTATGCATCCTTGAACATTCCCAACCAATAGTAACAGTTCCTTAGGATTTTGTATGCAGTAACTCTAGAAGAGAAGTGACCCCTGCATGCTTCATTATGAAAAGTTTTCAATAGAGCTTCTTGGTGCGGTTTATCGACACATCAGAAGAAAGTGCCATCTAAGCCTTTCTTGTACAATATGTTGTTTGAAATGCCGTACTTTGCATCTTTCAACCTTAAATTTCTTTTCTCCCTAAGAGAAAGATGATCTAGACAGTCTCCATACATAAGATAATACACAACATTGGTGAGCCAAGGATCCGGATGACTGACGAACAGGGTTAGGGGTAGACTGTCCTCTTTGTTCAACTCATTCTCTGCTATCAATTTGCAAAGGCCTTGTCCTCTGACCATTTTAGTGGGCTTGATGTCCAAATTGAATTCTTGAATCTTGGAGACCCAAGATGCTCTATTGTTGATACCAACATCCTGTTGGGTTAAAACAACTTTTACTACAGATCTGGGAACAAAAATAGTTGCATGTGATTGAAGTATGTTGTACTTGAATTGCTTCACAGGCATAGACTTGCTTCTCTATCCAGTGAGTATTTCAACTCATGCTTCTTTAGGGGAACACTAATGAAGGAGATTGGAAGCTCTTCATTATCCTCACCTTTCTGTACCAAAATCCCAGACATAGTATGTTTTGATGCATAACAGTAAATAATAAAGTCTTTATTAAAGTCGGGATTAAATAGAATGGGTGCGTGCATAATTGCCCTTTTAATCTCTTCAAAAGCTTTTCTGCCTGCTTCATTCCACTTAAAGGCTACTTTTTCACTCATCATATTTAAAATGTATTTGGTAGTTTTAGCAAAATTAGGAATAAAACGCCTTAAGAAGTTCACCTGTCCAAAGAAGGACCTTACTCCATTTCTATTTGGGGGGACACTGAGTTGCTGTATCGCTTTTACCCTCTATGGATCAACCTTTACTCCCTCCTGTGAAACGATATGTCCTAAAAGTTTTCCTTCTATGACCCCAAAAATAGACTTTTTAGGATTTAATGATACCCCATGCTCCCTACATCTCACCAGAACTTTTCTCAAATCTCGCACATGATGTTTCCTTTTCGTGGAGAAAACGGTCAAATCATCTAAATACACCACAATGATCTTATCCCTCAAATGCCCGAAGGAAAGATCCATCGCCCTTTGGAATGTTGTCCTTGCATTAATCAACTCGAAGGGCATTATGTTATATGCAAAGGTACCCCAGGGAGTTATAAAGGTCATCTTGTGTTGGTCTTGCTCCGCGACACTAATTTGATTATACCCAGAAAAGTCATCCAACATGGACATCATCTCCGACCCATAAACGGTTTGTAAAATATGGTCCATTGTGGGCAGGAGGTAATTGTCTTTCAAACTTGCTTGGTTTAAGTTTATGAAATCAACACAGATTCGTATTTCACTGTTTTTCTTCCGAACATGAACTATGTTAGCAATCCAGGTGGAATGGTATAGAGGGTAAATAATTTGCACCTTCAACATCTTATCAACCTCGTGAAAGATTGCTTCTACTACCTTTGGAATAAAATTCCTTAACTTCTGTCGAAAAGGACTAACACCTGGTTTTAAAGGAATTTGATGTTGGAACTTACCATCCCTAAAATTCTTTAAATCATCATAACTCCATGCAAAAACATCTTTAAACTCAAACAACAATCTGACAAACTTTTTTTTCTCCTCTTCAGAATAGAACTTTCCCAAATTAACCAATTTAGGATCCTCATTGGTACCAATGTTGATTTGCTCATACTCACTAGAGTTTTGAATTACAGGGGGTTCTTTTTCCCTTTTCTTAATATACCCATCTTTCCTGTCAAAAAGGCATTCAAGAGAGACTAAACCCTTTGGGATTTTATTTCCTTTCAACTGCAACATTCCATCATGCAATTCCTCTGGTGTATTGGGAGAAAACTCTTTACAACTCGCCTCTGACCCCTTGTAAAACAAGGATGTAAAAATGTCAGCACATTGTAAAAAATTCTGAATTTGTTTATCATTTTCAAAAACCTGCCAAGATTCAGAATTATTAGGCACACTAGGTCTATAGACTTATTCAACCTTGTAAGTATCAGTTGTGAAATCCAAATGAGGTACCAGTAAGGTTGCAAATACCACCAAATAATCAGCCCTTGAGTTAAACTCCCTAAGACCCGCTTCAATTGAAAAAGCATCGAAGGCTTCAATCTTGTCCCAAACACGATTTCTATAATGTCTCAGTCTCTCATTTTTAACAAAAAATAAACCCCTCACTTGTTTAACAATAAGTTCAGCGTCACCTCTCACTCTCAACATTTTGATTTGCAACCTCTTCACTTTAGCCAGACCTAATAACAAAGCCTCAGATTTGGTCGTATTATTCATATTTTTGAATTCCAATTTAAAAGAATAAGGAATAACCTTGCCTTTGGGAGGTATCAATATGACCTTGGCCCCTGATCCAGAAGATGAACAACTCCTATCAAATTCCATAGTCCAGAGTTCGTCAGTCATACTCAAATCCATCGCCATACTCTCGTCTTGAGGATGAGTTGATATCATGTAATTACCAAAGCTACAATCTTGATACAAAATTTGAGCTTTCGGATCATCTGAGGGAAAGACTATGTATTTAGCTTTGGTTTCAGGGTGCAAAATAACTCTTTGTTTTCCAACTGTGATCATTGCTTGAGACCAATTCATCCTAATTTCCCCTCCCATATCTTTGCAAAAAGTATGGCTCAACAACATTCCTTATCTAGTAGGGATGTCAGCCACTAGAATTGTCAACCTAATTCTCTTGGTAGGGTGTGCTACTAAAGCGACCTGTGCATCCTTAATTTGCCCTAATAAAGGAACTTGCTTGGAATCCATGGAGTAACATTTGCCAAAGGTCTTAGTTAGGGTTAAACCTAAAGCTTTTTCTACGGCTGAGGGCATGACATTTTCAGATGCTCCAGAATCTATTATACAGTTACTCAACTTATGCCCATTAATATATAAGGACACATAGAAAGGTTCTGGTTTATCTTCAAAATTGGGTTCAACCAACTCAGCTTGTAGAGGGATAGTCTTTGGTGGGACTTTGGGAACTACTAAAGTAGGGATGAAATTTTTATGTGCTTGAGAATTATTACTCATAGGTGCTTGGGTTTCACTTGATAAGGCATGAGCATCACTCCCTTTGACAAATTCAACCAATCTATCTTGCTCCTTCGGGTTTAACTTCAAATACTCAGCCAGAGTAATCTGAACACAAGATGTCTTGCAAAATTCAATGATATCAAAAGAGTTAGTAAAAGAATCAGAACTCGAGGAAGCAACCTCTTGAACAAATTTTGATACACCTCCATGACAGGTCAAAATTTCCTTCCCTTTCATAGTGTTGTGGATCAGTGTTACAACATCTTGGGATTTCAAATTTTGTTGAGTTCTAGTAAGAATTGCACATGAAGAATCCTCCGAAGAGACCAACATGTTTCCTCCCCTTTCTGAGTCAGAGACATATTCCATATAATGAATTTTAGAGTCGCCAGACATACTTTGGGAACCTCCTTCATCAGAATCTAAGATTGTTTGTCCTTTACTGATCATTTGAGAAAAATGAACCATCTCTAGACACGAAGAACCATCATGTTCATCAGTTAAATGAAACACACAAGAGTTTATCTTGAGGGGAGGTGCTTCAATAGAAAGTCTTTGTTGTACAGGGGGTAGTTGTAATTGTGTTCCTCCACCTACTCCCTATTGGCTAGGATACTTCCTAGGAATGTCTTGGTATGATTGATAATAGGAAGTACTTGCTTTAGGAGTCTATCTCTTAAGGGCAATTACATCATTCATTAAATGTTGAATAATAAGATCTGAGGAAGTCGTGGGTTGGGCATTAGATGTTTGTACTTATCTTTTCCATTTGCCCGTTGTGATCAAATCATCCTCTAATTCAACTACAAGAGTTTTAGCGGCATTCAAATCTGCAACCCTTTGCCTACGAATCGGGAAGCTTATTTCAAAGGGCATAGAATTAATAAAAAAACATTTGAGATTGTCATCCGAGGGTTTTTGATTAATCAAAATCTTGTGTAGGATCTTATCAAATCTCGTTACAAATTCCCTCATGGATTCAGGAAGCTCCTTTATTAATTGGGATAACTGAGCTAGGAGGAAATGTTCATCCTCGACCACCTTGAATCTAGCTTTGAATCTTGTCTTTAGATCTTGCCAGGTCGTTATCACACTATTCGGCAAATGATAAAACCAATCAGCTGCCACACCTATTAATGTCTAGATAAACAACCTGATAGCCACATCCTTATGTTGAACCGCTATCACTCCATAGGGTACACTGAAAGCATTCAGGTGCTCATCAACAGTGATTGTCCCATCCCCGCTAAATTTGGGCAAATGATCCCTAGTAGCTTTTGGCAAGGGGTTAAGGTTCAAACCTAAATTCAACGGGCCTATAGCTGCCCCCCATAGGTTATTCACTGCCATTGGGAGTATGATATTAAGAGGGGTCGGATTAAATGAAATTGGTAAGGCAAGACCGTGCAGGACCAAAGCTTGGAAAACTGGAGACGCAAGTGATAAAGGTAATGGGGATGGAGGTCTACTTCTTGCCCTTCATTGAGACGAGAAGGTAGGTTGAAAATTTAAATTCTGCAACTCTTCAAAGATGGGATCTGAAACCCCCACCCTTCTTTGGGATCTGGTATATGGCCTAGAGTCCAGTGTGGAACAATCAGGGTAACAAATGTTTGGGATTTTGTAATTGATTGTCTAGGATGTAAATAAATAAAATCCTAGGAACAATTACCCTTTCAAAGGCTACCGCAGGATGATCTGCTTGCCTTTCTATTTCACCAAGAAGCACACTTATTGTGTCATATTCTGCTCGGCTTCTTCTATGCCTCCAGGCTAGAGTATCGAGCTTAGAGATAATATTACTTTGCTCTTCTTGTACCCAATTTAAATTTGGTTGCATAATAGGCAAAAATCCTTCATGAGGCAAAACCATTTATGAAGAACAAAGCATAACCGTAACGACGACCTTTTTTTAAAACCAATTATTCTTATTCCCCCCCAACAGAGTCGCCAAAAATCTGTTGGTAATTAGATTTGTCTCCCTTTATTAATTTAATCTCTATACATTATGGCTCAAGGAAAGAAAGATAAATTCTCTACCAATCAATAGGATAATCATTATATTGATTAACCTCTGAATTAAGGTACAACTCCCTTTAATAAATATTCAATCAGCTCCAAATTACACACAATCAATAGTATGTTTTTCACTAGAAAGCACTAAAAGGTAATTGCATTCACCAGTCAATATGAAATGAACACAAGAACTGATTCATATATAACTCTTTTCATAAATCTGACAGACTTCACATGTACACTAAAATGAAATGAAAAGCCTTTAAAGATGAAATTCGCTGATAATTTTTTGCACACATAGAAAGTTTAACGACTCTTTCCTTGAAACAGATTTTCACAGAAATCAAATTCCAAATATCAAACACATAGATTTGAGATCAAAGATAATTGTTAATGAGATTTTCATTCATTGATGATCATCCACCTTTCTACATACGCAAAGTTTTTGAGCCAATTTAAAAGATAGTTTTTCAAAAACTTAGTGAACCCCAATAAAGTCATTACAAAACATATAAATAGGTCGCCAGACCAATAGTTTTTAACCATAAGTAAAATTAACTCGCAAGAGTTAATAGAGAACTACCCTATCTACATAACCAAAACTAAAAATGACTAGACTCGCTGGCAAACAACTGCCAGCAGTGCTAGTCATGCCATTGATTTGGTCTCAGTCAGATCGCCCGGGTTGGTGTTTTGGATGGACACCATCACTGCCTTAGCCGCACTCCACTCTCGATGCACCTTCACATATTCCTGAATTACAGTTACATGCGGCAGACTGATGTGAATTGCTCTTTGCTTCCAAAGCTATTTCTTCCTCACCAATCTGCACTTTATCCCTGTGTGAGTCTAGGTGATCGAGACAAACTGTGAGCATCGATTCTATTTTGGAAATCCTCATAAAATCACCCACAGCCAAGGATTTCTCCACTTTGATTTGTTTAATGTGGCTGCTAAACTGATTAATCATCTCTGCAGTATCTTCCAGAGTTTGGCCATCTTCTTTAAGCAATTGGACATCCACGCAGCGCAAATCCTTCTGCATGGTTGTCCTCAAGGTTTTTAATTCACCATGTAAACTAGTTGATTTGTTATGGTGCTATTCAATGATCTGGTTACGTCATTCAATGCTTTCTTTGCAAATAAACATTACATCTTCATTTAGCCCTGACACTTGCCTTTCGGCAAGGAAATTCATCGGGCCATAACGCTGAATATCATGCATCTGTTTTAAAATCACTACCCATTTAGTCTTCTCTTTTTGCCACAAGATTAAGTTGGCATCTAATTCCTTGGTGACTTCATTAGCATCTTTGAAAATTTGGACTAAATCTATTATGTAATTGGTCCCTTGATGCATGATCGAGGTGAGCCATTCTGAGAAAACCTTAGCAATCATCATGTTTTGTTTAACCTCATCATAGAATTTCTAATTACCAGGTGTTTTCGGACTAGATGGTCCTGAACTTTGAGATAGCGGTAACGGGGTATTCTGAAGAGCATGAATATACTGATCCATTTGCATTAGATTTTTCTTTAATTTAGCCTTGTCTCTTTTGTCCTTCCAAGTACGAGAGATAATCCACTTGGTTGAAGTCTCCAAATGTTTCACATCTACGGCTCTGGTTCTGACCCCCAAATCAACTCGTTCAATGGCATAGTCTTCTTCTAAAGCAATAACATCATCTTTATCAAGTGCAGGTTTGGCAATGTCTGCAGTCCAGTGCTTTGTGCTTTCGTCAAAACCAATCATAGCCTCCATTTTTAACCTTTTAGGCTTCGTGGATTTTCCCATACATTTACTCACGACATCCTCCATTGATACCAAAATAGGAACCACATTTCTTTTTCTGGTAATTGAGTCACTTAACCACTTGGGTGCCAGAGTCAATTCCTTAGATGGCATGGGTGGAGATCCTTTTGAAGGTGGCAGTGTGGTACTATCTGCATGAGACTAGATATCAAGGGTCCCTGAGTCTTGGAAAGTAGTATCTACACAAGTTGAAACCTTGTCTGTATCAGAAAAAGGAGATGTCATATTGCACAGTGCCTCCTCTACATCCAAATCATGAATGAGATGAGGAGCTGACATCTAAAAACTCTTCTTGGACCTAGACCTGGTAACCTGACCACCAATAGAAAGTTCAGCCTCGGTGTCAAGTTTCTCTTCTTTAATCTTTGTCTGCCTTTTTCCTGCAATAGAAATGGGAATGTTAGTTAAAATAGAAGTTTTTTTTGCGGTATCTCTCTTCCCACTTTTGTTTCTTGAACTGGTTGCTCTCGTCGGGCGAAATCGGCAACTCCTAAGCCAATTTTTTGTCCTACGAATTACACTAAAGGTGCGTATCTGAATGTTATCTTCCATCTTTTTACTCCAATCCACCTCTGGGAGAGGTTCATTATGTAGCTACTTCATAAACTCAGAATCCAGTACATCTTCATCATCAGTTGTGACACTTAAAGTGTCCATTGACAATTTCATGTCATGGATTTGTTTCAAGGTTAACCTGGACCATCTCCTTTTCCTTACTTCAAATTCATTCGGGCAGCCCTCCCAATAATCCTCCAACTGGGACACACGTTGATCAGGCACCATCTTCCTCACATATTGAGCAATAAAACCTTTATTGTCAAAGTTATCCCTTTTCACAAAGGTTTTCAAATGAAATCTCTTAAATTCTAGCTCAAGATTCAGCACATCAGAGACATAGCTGCAACTCTAATGGCCTAAGTCGATGGGAAAAATTCCACTTGTGTTTTAATCCTCACCATAATCTTTTACGACATAAGACAGTTGCCTGGGAACTTCAATCCAAATACAGGAGTTTGAAACATACCTAGGTAGCCTAAAGGGTTCACCCTTAGAACCTCCAACCCTTAGGTAAGTGAAGTGATTAAACTATGTAAAGAAACTGCCATAGATGTTAACAAGTTCAACAGCCTTTGCAGACATCCTCCTATGCAAGTTACCTTGTAATTCAAAGGTCAATCTCCCAACCGAAATATCATTCCGCCGAAGATAATCGTCAATATGCCCTTTTAAAGTCAAATTGGGGTGATACTCATAAATCTTTATGCCTTGAACCCACTTTGCATGTGACAATCCAGACTATTCCCTCACACAAGCAAGCATATACAATAGGTATGAAGATATATAAAAGTTTTCCATCCCAAGGTAATTACTCAAACCTTCATGTAACCTTTCCGCAATAACGGTTCCCCAATCAATGAACCAATTTTTGTCTAGAGTGACCTAGATGAAGAAATACATCCAGTCCTCCCAATAGAAGGAGTGTGAATTACCCTTTACTCTGCTCAACAAAATTACCAAATCTCGGATTGCAGGAATTAAATGCTCACAAGTCAAGGGTCTCGGTAGCCTTGAACCTCCTTTTTGGAATGATTGTGCTAGAGCATGCCTTAAATGCTAATTCACTTCACTTCTGACACTACGGATCTTCACACCATACTTGCTATAAATGACAGATTTCAAATCATTGAAGAAAGAATATTCCTCTCTTCTGTGGCCATTTATCATATCTTAAAATCTGCGCCACCACCTCACGCCAAATCACATGTTTTCCAAGAAGCCTAAACATTGAACTCTGACTCTCGTGAAACAATGGCGACACAAATCATTAACATGACAAATCTAGAACTTTGAACCTTCAACCAAAAAGGTTCAAGTTCAAGGTTCAAGGAATGTAAAACACCGGCAAGGACTAGTGAAGACTTAAAACCGCGTGGAAGGAAAAAAAAACATTCAAAACAACGGCCGTTGAACTTTGGACCTTGAACCAAAAAGGTTCAAGTTTAAGGTTCAAGTTCAACGTAGTGGAACTTAAACAAATAAAAATACCCGGATTACATGAGAAAGGTTAAGCGGATGACTTGACCAACAAACTGTTGGGCATTAGATCGAACAAAGACATATACAGAATGGAAATTTTATATGTGCTACCAACATATGGAAAGGTCATTTACAAGATGAATAAACAAGAAAATTTGTGGGATCTTCATTGCTAAAAATATAAGACAACTAAATTAAGTAATGAGTATAATTATATATATGTATCTGCAACTAATAACTTGGATAAAACCTATCATAAAGATAAAGATACTGGCTTAGATGAAACTTATGTTTAAATTAATAACTTTGAGAATAAACTATGACAAATGAGTATAATTCACTATGGTAACAATTATAAAAAAAATGATTGATAATTTTAATTTGTGATATATCATGATTATTAGTCTAGTATTATGTGGTTTAATTTTGAGTTTATTATAAAAATGATTGAGATCATACATAATTTTATATCACTTTTATGTAAATGAAATGTATAGAGATGAAAATAATTAAATATGAACATCACAATTTGTATTTAATTTATAAATTTGAATATATATTTTATATTTTTTAAAAGATTCAATTTAAGGAATAAAATTAAAAATCATAGTGTAGATGATAAATTAAATCTAAAAAAAAAATTATACATACTCTAGTTTGATTATTAAAAAAGAAATCAGGAGTGCAATTACATGAATGGTACAAATGTATTCATTTATGTCAATATATATTATGAACAACATTTTTGAAGAGAAATATGAAGAGAAAAAATGTGTAACCATATGGTACATTTTTATTTAGTAATACTTGTATAATTCAATCCATCCTAGTCACCTATAAGTAAGATTTTAACTACTAAATTATAATTATTACATTACTTTAAAGTAGACTCCATACATTATGGTAAAAATAACATGAGACCTTTCTTTCATTGTAATATAATTTGATTGATTTCATTAGTTAATCTTAAGGAGGAAATAAAAATTGATTGTTGGAAGGGTAATTAATTATATAATAAACTTTTTTATTTAGTTTTTTATAAATATTTCATAAAGTGGTATATTATGGGAATAATTAATTTATTATTTAAATGAGTTTATGAGAAAAAGATGAATCAATAGATTATGGTGAAATTTCTAATATCTTCATTTTGCCCCTTTTTGATATAGTGTCATGATGAGGAGAGGAGGTATTGTGTCAAGGGAAAATAAAAAATGCTCTAATTAATAAAAAAAATGATGAGATGTCCAAGGGATTGAGCTTAATTGGTTAAAACATTGGGTTCCCATTGTGGAACTCCAAGGATGATTCCCAATAGGGACATCTAAAGTGTAATTTTAAGCTGTGACTCTTGGTCTACCGTACGAGGCAGTTTCTAAATAAAAAAGGGGATTTCTAAAGTGCAATTATAATTTGTGACTCTTGGTCCTCCTTAAGAGGTGGTTAATAAATAAAAGTAGATTTCTAAGTAGTGAGTCTTGGTCTTCCATAGGTGATTTCTACTGAGTTTTCTTTTAAGTAGATTGTATAGGTCTAATATTGATGCTCATATGAGCAAGATATTCGTAATTATATTCAATTAAAACAAATGAGAAAAATGTAATGTAATGATATGATACTCACTCAAGAGGTAACTCAATCAAATTTCATTTAAGGGAGAGCTACTAAAATGAACAAATAAAGTTGAAACTTGGATACATGGAAAATATGGTAAATGAAAAAAATTGAGAAAAATAGATAAAGGATATAGGAATGACAGAGAAAAGAGTCAAGGGGGTGAAAATTAGGGTTTGAGAACCCTAATTAGGGCTTGGGAAAATTGTAAATAGGAATGGTGGGTGAAATGGTTCATTTGCATAATGGAACCTTAGAGATTAGATGAAAATTTTTTATGGAGGAGCTATGGGAAATAGCCAATATCCCATGCCACACCAATCACGTGGAGTGTGACTTTCTGAATGACCAATAGCGATGGGAGTGTTAGTGAAGTCATATAGGTTGATCAAATCTTTCCTACATAACTCCATGAGAGAAAAGAATGCATTAAAATTAGAAAATTATCATATGCAAATATCAAAGGAATACAACAGGATATACCTAGGAAAACCCTCAAGAGGGAAAAAATTTCCTCAAAAAAAATCCACAGTTATTATATTATTTAGCAATGAAAACATAACAATACACACATTTAATAAAAAACACAAGAAAATAAAATAGTATTTCATAATAAAAACCAAGGCTGAATGGAAATAGTAATATCAATGACTATAATCCTTAAGATGTCATTGATATCATAATTAGAGAGAAATATAGAATTAGAAAATAGGACATAAGTATCAATGACCTAATTATGGTATCTATAAGTAGACCTTCTCAAACTAAACAGAAGTAGGTACATATTAATGAATACTACAAATTATTTGCATGATAGTTCTCCTTAAAGTTGAAGATGAGTTTAATTTTGTGTGATCATCAATCTATTGATCAATAACTAGTTCCACAACATTCTAGAAACACTCACCCTAATAAGTAGATTTTAGGAATACTCTGCACTATACTAATATAAATGTAATATGGAAGAACTATATATTATTCTCTATTGATGGATATGGTACATAAGGGGATAATATATTTAATAAGGAAGATATATAAATTTTAGGTATTATTATGAATTACACTAATGTGAGTAGATATCTAGGTATGAAGATATAAAAGGAAATAAATGAAATTATAATTGTGAGATGAAATTGAGTTAGAAGGAGGAAATCTATCATAAAACTAGCTAGGGAGAGATAATGGGTGAGAGAGTGGATATTACAAAGGTATATCAACATAGGGTGAAAGAGGATGGTATCAAGGGAGGATACTAGGAGCAATTGATTAGAAAAGACATAGTGGGGCTAATGGGAAAAGAGAAAGAGGAGATAATGAGATGGGCTTAGGATAGGATAACATAACATAGGGTAAGTTAAGAAGTATCGAAGGTTTGACTACACGACATAAAATGGGAACTTGAAATTGATAGTTTGATGACTTTACATAATGGAACCTTCAAACAAGTAAACATGGAAGTTTCTCTTGAATTTTTTTCACAAGGTGCATACTCCGATTCCTCAATGAAGGGGGTTTTACCCATCCTTAATTTTGATAATGCATGTAAGTGGCTAGAGATTTTTATGTAATGTTCCCTTCCTAATTTGCCCTAGAATTTTCCCTCAAATCGTAATTACAATAAATTAGGGTTAGCGTTACATCTTACCAAGTAAATAATATCTTTAATAATGTGATCCTAGACCTACATTCCACATCAATGTCTCATTTCCTTAGGGATGCTAGTCGTCTTTGGGAATTGGGCAGCTCATATAAATGGGATACTTGGCTCTCTACGTAAGTGCCCTCTAACTATCCTAGGAGCCATTACGATCAACTTTAGAATGACCTACTTACTTACACCCTAGGCCCTTCCCACAAGGTGGATTTCAGTCAATCAAGCATGTTTTACATTCTATCATAAGAACATATACTTAAACATGTATTATGCATAAACATGTATTCATATTTATGACAAAGATTGGAAAAAATATCAAGTATACCACTAAACAATAATTGATCTTGTTTCCTTCTTTGTTCTTATAGCTCTTGTTGTTGCCTGAAGACATAATAAGCAAGTTGGCCTTGACATCTCAACTTTTCTACTTCGATTGACCTCAATTGGTCTTGGAATTCTTCCATAATCGCTTCATGCTAACATCACTAGGACTCCTTTCATCAAGGGGATGGGTAACATAATGGTTTGGGTTATGAAATACTCGGGGATACATGGGTGATATAACTTAATTTTTATGGAAAGTAGAATAAAAAAATTATTGATCAAAGTAATATTCCATGTTGGAGCTGGATTATGAAGAAAAGGTTGCTAATAATTATCCTACATAGGGAAGGTGGTACATACCAACTAAGTCATGATCATGTAGAAATGTTGGGTGTTGACTTCAAAATTCTTCTTGCAAAATACTTGGAAATACACCAAGTCTTCAATGATGAAAGTTCATGGATCCCATTGGGTGTTCCAGGAAAATGGTTGATCCTCACAAGGCTTGTGCCTTTGAAGGGAAGTATGAAAGTTTCACAGGCGTTGAACCACAATTTTATTTTGCAATATGTGTCAAATGACCTCCAAAAGTTGAGAAGTCTTTTATTCATTCTAAGGGGCGAATAGAAGAGAGGAGGGGGGAAGAAAGGAAAAGCTAAATTAAGTTGATATGTTGGAAGCAAATCTTTTACAATGCTTTAATTCCCTTTTTGTGAAAATCACAAAGAAACGTCGGTTCTCGTAAGTGAGCATGTCACACCACAACCCTTCATTGTTGAGACAAGAAAAAACACACAGAGTGACACGGACATAGGGCATAACTATCAAATCCTCCTATGGAAAACACCTGCCAAGGCTTGATAGAAAACAAAGGGATTCTTCAAGATTCTCACAATATTTAATCATTCTTAAAAGATTGCTCTCTGAGAGCACAATCGAATTCCTAATCTAAAAGAAACAGAAGAGTGAAAGACTCTACATGGTCCATCTTTTATAGAAAATGGATAAGTGTAATCTCTATTCTTGTGGAACCCCTATCCTTTTATAGTTATGATAGAAGTTAGTCAAGTTCTATTCTTGTGGAACCCCTATCCTTTTATAGTTATGATAGAAGTTAGTCAAGTTCATTATCATCCTTCTCCAATGCCTCTATCTCAATATCCACTAATATTAACAGATGATTCTACATTTTGGATATTTTGAATTGAGTATTAGACTATTAGTATTTATGTTAATTTATAGAACATTGCAACTATTGCTTCTCCAAAAATTATTTAAGATTAAAATCTTAAATTAACTTTGTAAAATAGACATTTTAACATATATACAATATACAAAGACCAAGAAAATATATTAAAAGACACATATCATTATATAATATTTTTTATCAAACACTAGATTTTGTTTTTCTATTATCCATTCTCATCACTCTCACTCACATAAACATGTCAATGTGTGTGTGCGCACACATATACATACATACATACATACACATACACATACACATACACATACACATACATACATATAGAACTTCTGATGAAATTGTGTAGAGCTTGAAAAATAAATATGATTAAAACCAAAGATGATACCATTCCTATTATTAGATAGAGTCCTTGAAGCTTCTAACATTTTACCTTAAATACTTTGCTTTGCAAAGTTAGAACATGCATTATAAGAATCTTTGAAATAATTGTCTTCAATCTCTTAGATGTTAGATCTTACCAGTGTCGACTTAAAACATATGAAAAATAACTGAAATTTAGATTATTCAAAATCAAACGCATATGGAGAAATTAAAGAAAGGAGTGAGCACTTGGTTAATGGAACTTCCACTGAAGTGGGGATTTATTTTATGCTCGAGCAGCCACACCACTAGTCCTGTACATAAAACAAACACTGCTGTTGTAGCCCAAAGTGCTGGACTAAGTGTAGTCTTTTCACAACAGTTGATGGTCAAGCCTTTTCACAACAATATCAAATACATCAATGAGTGTAGTCTCATTACTATCTGTGTTTTAAACGAGACATTGACAAATTGCTTCCATCCAGTCACAGGCACTGCAATCTTCTCATTTCTATTTGAAGTCCCACACTTCTCATTTCTGTTTGTGTTACTTTTGGTTTCCCACCCTTAGCTCGAAGATAGTAAAATGAAGATAACTATAAAGCTTGCTTGCTCTCTCCTCTCTGCCAGAACCAGCTTGCAACACTTCCACAGAAGAGATAAGGATTTAACGATGGATAATTAATGAGGTGGTCCCCCATAACTTTTCTTATTTCGACCAATCAAAATCAGTCCGCAAAAAGTAGATTCTGCCAGGGTACATAGGAAATTTGTAGAAGATTTTTTTTTTTTTTTGGTTGTATTATTTGATCATGTCCGTGAGAAATCTCTTGTCTTTCATGTCAAAGGGTCTTATCTTAAAACTACCTTTCTAAAGTCTTTTTAAATAAAGTTTTGTTTTGTTTTGTTTTTTGTTTTTTATTTTTTTTGTTTTTTTTGTTTTTTTTGATAAAAATGGATGAGATCACTAAAATTTTTAATTAAGTTTTAATTCAATAATTAAAGGTGAAAATTTATACAGGATCTTAGGTGATTAGATGCAAATTTGATTTTCAAATAATAGTAACTTTTTAAAAAATTAAAAATAAATTTAAGAGAGAAAAGATGAATTATTATTATATAATTATGTAGTTTGTTTATAATTATATTGGAGTTTTAATATGTAATTATTTAGTTTGTCTAATTATATAATTTGTACCAAGTAATTGATGTAGTCAATTTTGTGTTGTTTGAACATGATCTTAAAATTTTGAGTTTCTAAAATGAAATAGTCTTGTCTAAGATTGTGTAGGTGAAATCTTTTCAATTATCTTAATTGGACAACTCAAATGTGAAAATTTATATATCAATATATTTATGGTTCTAATCAATTAGTATTTTATTTCATTGATTAAAAAAAAAATCTCTACTCAAAATATTAAAATAAATTTAAAAGAATAAACTCTACTTTTTATATAATTATGCAATTTGTGCAAAGTTATGTTAGATTTTTTTTTAAAATATATTATTGATACTAAGCAAACAAATTACAGAGTAAAGCAATCAACAAGTTGCCAAATAAGAATGAATAGAACTTATCAATCACGTATCTACTTACATGAGTACAATAGCACTACTAATAGAAAAGAGAATATACATATTGTTTACAATTTTAAAATTGTTTTATTCATGTAAAAATTCAAATTTTTAGTATATTTCGATAGTTTTTACAAATGTACACTAATTTAGAAGGCCATGAACATCTTGTGAAGTGAAAAAATTGAGATCTAATACATCTTTGTATTTCCTACAATATTGCTAAAATCTTTGAGGGAACATATAAAAAAATTGTAACTTATCTTGTAGGTTTTAATTTATTATAGAACATTTCCCCATTTATATAATTACAAATAAAAAATTTCTTCTAAATATTTTAAGAAAATGAATGATGTAATGTGTTTCTTGTTCTCTCTTTTGCACCACATTATTTGAATCTTGTTCAAAGCTAATATCTACCTCATGGAAGGGTCATTAATATGCCTTGGAATTAAGTAAAGTTATTCATAACTATACTAGTACTTGCACCAAAAGGGGTGCAAGGGTTACGCCGATAGTAAGATATAGATGAACTTTTTGAGATGAAGTTGTCACATTCATTATTCAAAAAATAAATAGAACTGATTGTTTGATTTCTACCTCTCTTTTCTCTCTCTTTTCTCTCTCTTTTCTCTCTCTTTTCTCTCTAATTCAATCTTAAATAACCTTCATCCAAACCCTAGTTCTAATTGTACCCCAATTCTAAGTTTAAGGTTCCTAATTGTAATTATAATGCTAATTCTAACACTAATCCTTATTCTAACCCTAAATCTAAAGTTTATCATAACTCTAATTGAAAACCTTGCAATAATTCTAAATGTAATCCGAATTTTAGTCTAGCCCTAATCTTAGCCCTAATTGTAATTGTAAAACTTAATATAACCCAAATTTTGTTCTAATCTTCATGGCTACCCTAATTCTTATCTCAGTCTAGTTACCCTTGCTATATCCTACTTGTAACCCTTTAGACATATTTTTTAATTATGAGTATTGTAAATTTATATTATTTAAAATTAATTTTATGTCAAACTATTTTTAACCTTGATTTTTGTAAATCCATATTACTTACATTATGCAAAATTAATCATAACCTTAAGATTTGGAAATAAATTTTTATATGGATGTTTTATTCAGACCCACTCATAAATTTACAATAATTTTATGATTCAACATAAGTTACTTTAAATTTTTATTAATATTTGAATTTCATTATTTCTTATCAACCCTAATAGAATAGTAATTTGTTATTATTATATTATTAGATTGTAATTTACTTATTAATATTATTAGTATTACTATTATATTTTCAGTAATAGTAGCATATTATTATGATATCATAACTATAGTATTGCTTTTTATTAAGATAAACATGTTTTACAAGGACTCAAAACCCAAAGTCAGAGATAGATACAAAAAATAAAACAGTCACTAACCAGTCTAGAAACAATGGCAAAACCACCACAGAAATAGGGGCCACTCCCACACAACAAAAATACAAAAACCATTAACAAAAATTAAAAACGAAAAAACCACTAAACCAGAGATTGCATCAGCTCTGAATTCTTTTGGATCATACCCTTGTTGATTTCCTCGAGCTCTTCCATGATGAACCTGGAGGTACTCTTCTCCTATTTCCTGCTCCTTATCCTTCTATAGGGGCTAGTAATGACCCATGATCCTGTATTTTGCAAGTTTGGCTCTTGGATTTTCTTCTTTTGTTTGGTGTCTAAGGGTGGGATACTGGTGATGGGTTGTGCTCTTTGGTCCGCAATCATTACATTAAACTTTTTAAGACCATAAATGCTTCTATTCATGGCTTTCATACTAATATCAACCAGATCCCTTAGGTTGCTCTTAATATCTTCCAAGCTTATTTCCAACTGACCAATCCTTGATTCATGATCCATTTCCATAATCTTAACATCTTCTGTAAGTTTCTGTGTCATTCCGATAAGCTTGTTAGTTTTGCTAGGCATGGGAGTCTCAGTGAAAGTGTCAATGATGCCCTTAATTCCTTCCTTCAACATGTTGATCTCCTTATTGACCCAAAGAAAGGAATTTTCATGGCTTTTAACAGAATTTTTGAGGAGAATATCAAAATCAGAGTATTTTGTAGTATCCCCCTGTTACCCCTATTCAACGTTAATGGGGATGTCAAACTTTATTTCCTCCTCCTTTCCCTTGGCTTCCCCTATTTTTCCTAATTTAGACTTTTTCATATTTGGTGGGCCAGAACCTGTATATTGGGGTTAGGGATTTTATACTTACTGGCAGCCCATCTATAGTGTTTGTTTCTTTCGCTACTACCTATGCCAGGTGTAATATTATGTGGGGGACCCTCCTCTTGAGACAGACAATAGTTCAAATCTGAGACATTGAGGTCCCACCATTCCATAGCCATACCACACCCCTCTTCCTCCATCTCTGTGTCAGATATAATTTGTACATCAGGATTGGTTGAAGAAATGGGGGTTTTGATAATCAGGGAGGGTTTAACCCCACGATCCTTGGCATATTCCATAATGAGCATGATTAACCCCTCATGCAAGACATAGTTGTCACTATTTTTGGCATGATTTTCTAGGCTATGTTCAAGAGAAGATAACAAGTAGAAAGGCAAAAAAATTCTTTTGTTACGCCTAAAATGATTCAATATCATAAAGTGGTAAGAGAAGATATTGGCATAACGATTGTCAAGAGTAATATGCCTCATAATCACCCCATCCACATCCACCCAAAGTGATTGCAAGTCCTTCTGGTTATAAACACCATCAGCCATCTTCTGTACCTTGTCTCTCTCGCTTTGTTTGTCAAAGAAGACCGAAATGGCTTCTTACACCACCCTCCTCTCTTTATAAAACTTCTTGCCATCCATCTGCAAGCTAGTTATAGCTGTAATGAAGGCTTTATTGATTCTAAACTCTATGCCAAAATTCATGAGGATATCTTTCTTCCATTTGTTCTCAAAATCCTCAGTCATTTTTGGGTCATTTCCATGTGGGATACGACACAAGGCCCCCATCAATAATCTTTTATCTACAACTCCCTATTCTTTTCCCATTTCTCATAGGAAGTAGGCTCCATTCTATTTTAGTCACCTCCCATAAGCAATCTACCTTTGTAAAATTGGGTGTAAAAAGCAAACCCAAACTACGCAATGAAGAACTAGACACAAAAGAAAGCTCTAGAAACCTTAGTTTTGAAATTCGAACTCAAATCTCATGAAAGATCATTACTCATTTGGTAATATGTCATCATAATTGCGAGATGAATGGCCAATACAATTGGAATCCTTTCTTTTCAGTTCACATAGTTGTATCGGGAAAGTGTCCCTCCCTGTCCACCATCGTATGTCCACATAACCCACACCAATGTTTGCCAGGTGGTTCGTTGGCATGTTACCTTCTTGATAAACGTGGGAAATTTTGAATTCGTCCAATTTTGTAATCATGATGTGACATTCCTGAATTAAATGCTTGATAGTCCATTTGGGCTTAGTATGTTTACTCACACATTTGATTATGTTTAGTGTATCGCTCTCAAGCCACACTTTTTTTAACCCTTCTTTGATAGCAATGTGTAACCCAATGTAAGCAGCTTTTGCCTCGATGAAGTGGTTTGTCTAGGTGCCCAGTGAGAGTGCCACCACCGAAACAAGCCTACCATTATGGTCGCGAGCAACTCCCCCATAGCTAGCCAGCCCAGGATTACCTTTAGCCGCCTTGTCAAAGTATATTATTGTTTTCTTCCCATAAATTTTACATTTTATATTAGATGTTACAGTATTTATTGCACTCTATAATTTTATTTAACTCTATATTTTATGTGTTAGATTTAACAATGGGTTTTATTGTTTTAAATTCTTGGTCATTTTTCTTAAAATAATTATTAATTATAACTAAAAATTAAAATATTATTATATTTATGTTTGACATTAAATCTTAAATTTTACATTTTACAAAGTTGAGATAAGACTAAAGATTACATTTGTATCTTAAATAAATATTAGTAACAATTAGTGTAGAAGTACAAGGAAAAACATGTATTTAATAAAAGATAATATCAAGGGGCATGTGAAGGAAGGGTCATATCTATTAGAGTTAAAAGGTATTTAAAAGAGACCAAACAAGAAGAAGGAATATATTGTGAATATTTTTTTATATTTGATTATTACTTCTACGAGTTAGCAGTTGAAAATCCTTGATTTAGGCATATTTAAGAAACATTTCAAAGGGAGTTTATAAAAGAAAGTTGAATATATTTCAAACATGTCTAAGTATTATATCTAAATTAGACAAAACCATGCATTTAATAGTATTATGTATCTAAGTATTAATATCTTTCAAATAACATTTGAATCTTAAAAGAATCAAACATTAAGCATATTTACTTTTACTTTAAAAGATTTGAAGGTCCTTTTTAAATTTAAATTTCATTCTTAGCATTTCATTAAAAAAAATTTAAAAAAATATTAAATGATTCTATTCTTAGTTTCTAAACTACGCTTTTATATGCATTCTCATCTACAAGGTTTGTCTCACTAATAATAAAATCACTGAAGCATTCATTATGTGCACATAATATATTTGAGTGAAAGATTAGAAATATTTAAACTTTTGTAATTATTTAGAGTTAATAATGAATCTAAAGAACTGGAAATATTATAAATGGAGATCAAACAGTTGCCTAAAAATTCAATGAATTTAAACCAAGAAAAGAAAAAAACATAAGAATAATATTTAAGACGCCACTGACATAAAACTTGATTTGATCTTCAAGGGACAGCTAGACAAACATATAAGCAAATAACGATATAAATCTCATGAGTTATTCCTCAAAATACTCTTGAGAGAGGCGATGAATAAATATAAGGGATTGCAGTTTGCAGGTCTTGCAAAAAGTGGTTAGCTTGTTTTAATACATATAAGCAAGGGGAAGAAAAACACCTATGCTATGTTAAATAGTGTCGACTATGAGGGCTGCAGGCACAGTACTGTCCAAGAGCATTTAAGTTCTGCTAAAAGGGGGATGGATTGGGTACGAGTTCCCACCTATTAAAGCCTATCGGCTAATAAAGGATTGACGATAGTCAATGTTATCACTATTTACTCTTAATTTTTTTGTGTGTAACATGTGAATGATAATTTTTACTCTCCCATGTGAAGTGATTTTTGTTTAAGATTGTTCAAATAATAGAATTAAATATTATTTTTTATTTTTTATTTATTCTGGGAGGTCTAGACTATTTTTTGTCAAATTTGTTAGGGGTATGATCTCGACCTCATCTCTTATGATGTTGGAGCCTTGCACTTAGCAAGACTTGATCCCTACTGGGCTTATTTGGAGCCATTCAACTTCATCAGTAGACCAAGCACCCATTGACATAGAATAAATTTTGTGAAGTCATTTTAATCAAGTTTTAATTAGACATTTAAAAGATGAAAATTATACATCATTGTAGATGGTTAAATGTAAATTTCATTGTCAAATATTAGAATAAACTTAAGAAGGAAAAGTGAGATTTTAATATAATTGTGTATTTTTTAAAAACTATTTTGAAGTTCCAAAGCTCTATTTTCTACTATTCAAATAAAAAATTAAAATTTTCATATAATTTAATAGGTTTTTTCAAATTGTTCATTCAACTTTTACTATAAATGGAAAACCGATCTTTCTTTTTATCGTTTGAGAAATCTTTCTATCATATTTTTTAGATACTTAATTAATATAATTATATATCCTTTTTGTTAAAAAAATTTGTGTTTTGCATGATCCATGTATATAACCAATATTGATCATATTGCCTACTTTGTACTTTTTTTTTGTCTTGATGTTGTAGATTGATAAGATCCTAAGTCTTGGGGGCTAGTGTCTTGCCAAGCATTGTGTTATCTTGTCCCTTCAATGTTCTGATAAAAGAATCTTTTCCTTCTCCATACCTTACCAAGAGTATAAGTATAAGAGGCACCCGTTTAAGTCTGAGAAAATTGATCCTATCGGAGTCCTATCTAGAGTTCCTTATGGAATCTTACATACATTGAAGATGTTAGATCTCTCTATCATTGCAAACTAGAGGATCTTGGTGTTGCTGCTATTTTTTATCAGTATAAAACATTGTGTGATAAGAATATGTTAACGAGGAATTTAGAGTGATGTTAGGGGGGGGGACAAAGGGCCAAATGAGCTTCCACCTTCACGTGGTTGGCCTTGTTAAGTAGAGAATATTAAACTATTCTTGAAACAAAGAGAATCTCAATAAGGTAACACACTTTTCAATATTTCATTATGCTCCACTATTAATCTTATTGAATAATATGTATTGAATCTTAATTGCAGGGTCCAATAGACCCAAATCATATTCCATATTTGCAATGCTTTATATTCCTTGATGAAAATTGTTATTTTTTTTTTTAAATATAGGCCCCGACGAGAGTGTTGTATCTGCGACGAAATATTTCGTCGCAGGCACAACACTCTCGTCGGAGATTCCTTGCATTTGTTATCGGAATTCTGACAAAAAAGGACACTATGTTTCGACAAGAATGTTGTACCTGCGATGAAAAATTTTGTTGCAAGTGCACCATTCCCATCAGAGATTCCTTGCATTGTTCGTCAAAATTCTGACAAAAAAAGGGCACTAACTCCGATGGGAATGTTGTACCTACGACAAAAAACCCAATGCATGGTTCATCGGAAGATTGGCGACTTTGTCAGAATTCCAACGAATTAGACTACCACATTATTGCCACTTCTGCCAAAGAATGTGTCGAAATTCCGACAAACATTTGTCCGTCGAATAACTCGACAAAATTTGAGTGACGAAAATCTTTTCACCATTTCGTTGGATCTACGACAATAATATGTCGGAATTACGATGATAGTTCGTCGTAAAATGACCCCAAATGTGTTAGTGTGGGAGGAGATAAAAATAGAATCGAGATGACTTTGTACCATAATTAGGAATAAAATAAGGAATTGTGGACTGAAATCTTAGATGGTGGCCTTGTCCCCTATATGAAAAAGCTACATGGTCAATACCCCAAAATGATGGAAGGTTTGGTAGAAGGTTGGGATAAAGGCATCCTCAGGGATTTTGAAGCGCAATTCAGAATCCATGAGGTTTTCATTGTGGAAATCACTGGGCTATCGATGGATGGGAAGAAATTTTATAGAGAGTGCAAGGCAACAGAGGAAGCCCTATTTGTGTTTTCTGACAAGTAGAGTGAATGTGACAGGGTGAGGAAGATGGTTGATGGGGGATATAACATAAAATATTTGTTGAGCCAGTGGGCCGATATGGTGGAGGTTATCATGAGGTACATTACCTTAGATGGGCAGTATGCAAGTATTTTCTCCTATCATTTTACTATTTTAAATCACTTTAGATATGATAGGAATATTTCTCTACTATTTTATCTTCTTTCTTCTCTAGAGAATGGTCTTGCTAAACATTCTAAAAATAATGATAACCTTGTATTACATGAGGGGCTTATTCTCCTTATCATGGATTATGCTAAAATGAATGGGGTTAAACCTTCCCCAACCCACAAAATTGAGTCCAACCCTAATCCCTCCTCTATCCCTAATGTACATGTGGTGTTAGACACTGAATATGAGGATGAGATGGCGTTGAGTGAGATCACCATGGATTGGCATGATCTTCATGTGTCTGATGATGACCTAGAATATTCGCCCTCCGAGGAAGAGGGACCACCCCAGAAAGCTACGTCAGGAACTAATAGTAGCAGAAAAAGTAAACCTCACCCTACATTTGCAGCTAAAAAGTACAAAACCCAACCTTACAAACCCAATGAGATGAGACATAAAAAATTTAAACAACAAAAAGTGGGGAAAGAGGTGAATATAGAGGAAAAAGGGGAAGAAGAGATAAAGTTGGATATACCCCTTAATGTGGACTAGATGGACCTTGGAAATACTAAAAATGTTCAAGTGGATACTGATACTCTTTTGGCTAATTCCACATCGTGCAAGGAGAAATGTTTTCATTGGGTAATTAGTGAAGTTCTTCTCCTCAAACAGGTCATAAAAGGGATCATTAACACCTTCATCGAGATCCCATGACGGATACAACTGATAAGCTATTGAAAATGACTCGCAATCTAATTGAAGATGTGAAGGTTATGGAAACTAAAAATGAAGCCATAATTGTCAAGTTAAAGAAGGGTTTGGATGAGTTAAAAGGTAATCTCAAGGCTTTGGTGGATATCACTAAAGAAGCCCTGAATAACAATGTCGGTGGTCTCAAAAAAGTAAATGAAAAAATTGTTGTTCATAAATCCCAGCCACTCAGTAGCATTCCACCATCAATTGTTAAATCTAAAAAGAAGAATCTGGATAAGAATCCACAGGGATCGGAAAAGAAGGTTTCCATAGGACCATCTTCCAGAACCAGGAGAAGGAACCAAGGGATAAGTGACACGAGGAGAATCGTGGAGGAGCTTGAAGAAATCAACAAAAACATCATTGAGAAAAATTCTGAGCTTATGGAGCTCTTTTTTAGTTTTTTGTAGGATTGCTGAGATTTTCCTATTATTTCTTAGTTGGTCTTTATGGGGTGGTTCCCTGTTTCTATCTTTGTTGGGCCGTTGGCTTTACACTGTTTCACTACTGTTTAGATTTTGGATTTTGGATTTGGGTTTTGGGTCACTGTAAAACCCATTTTATCTTAATCAAAAACTAACTAACACTAGAAATCTAAACTAGAATACCGCATGAACCATATGAACATGTCCACCAAGCCACAACATTTGAACCAACATAGTGGAGCAATGTAGACCATTCTCCAAACTAGTTTTGACAAACAACCTCATTATCACCAAGTTGCCACAACCAACTTCACCATTTGAGCAACTGAGGACTTGAAAACATGATAGTGCAACATCCATAGAACATAGACATTATATCTAGAATTTTAGGTCAACATCATCAAGAATCGAAGGAATGCAAAGCATTCTTCCATAAAGATATTAAATACTCTTTCCTAGATATTATAACTTCCACTTTAGTAGCCTTCTAAAAACACCTCATATTAACTCAATATTACCACCAAACAAAACACCAACACCTAAACATTCATTTCTGAACCATATACAACATCCGTACATCTGAACAAGTTTGACATCAATGACAACACAACTCAAGTTTCCAACAATAATATAGAAAATGGACTTGAAAATCCTAAAGGCACTAGATTGATGATATCAATAGTAATGCAATTCAGGGCATTTACAAAGAGCATGATAATTGATTGAATGAAGAGAGACCCAAATCCTTAATCTCATTGATGTCATTATAATTATGATGAGGTTTGTGGTCTTATAAGAATATTTTAGTGGATCTATCATCAACCTTAAGAAAAGGTTGTCTGGATCTGATCTGAGTACTTATAGTTGAATAGTTATCATTGATTTTCTTCTAATGATGAACCTTGAACCACCATGACTTCAAAAAACAAGAGCTGAAATAACCATGCAAAGCTCTAAGGTTGTGTCCTTGTATGCATGACACCAAAATAATTATAGTAGGTAACCATAAATTTGAAGTGATAAGTACACTTAATGACTCTATTTTACCAAGAAATATATCTAGTTGGTTGAGTGGGTTTAGCCTCTATGTTATGTGAATTCCTAATGTGGGATAGAAAAGGCTCATGACTCAATAGAGAAATATTCAAAATTTTGATTTCTAAAACCCTAAGATATTCCCATGTGCCATTAAATTTTCAAGCTTATGGGAGTGTGATTTGACAATCTAACATCCAGCAAAGGCACTACCAAGAGTGAGAAATGGATAGAAAATGAAGAAAGGGACTATGATAAATTATGTCACATGATTTGAGAATTTGAAGGCTACATGTTCAAACTAATGTTAATAGTATTCAACCTTAACCAATGGGAATGATTGTGACAATTACCAAAATTGGGTTTAAAAAGGCTCAAATTATGACATATATAATAACATGCCTCTACCTCACCAAATCCGGGATAAGGGAAACTTCTAATCTTTATTGTACACCAGTCCCACAATACTAGAATCGTCACACTAACCCAAGTGGTAATAAGAAATGAACGACCTCTCAATAACACCATTCTAGAAGAATAAATATTTATAACAAAAAATGATGATTGTTAACGTTTAAGAGAATCCAAATAAAATGGATAGTGATGTCAAAACATGGTAGAAAACATGTAGATTCCATCTATGACATAGAGAGAGAAAGGTGACAACCAATCTACAACCAACTGTGATTATTATAAAACATGAGTTGGCTAGCTAGATAACATGACAAACTATACAAAGAAAAAATCAAGTAATATAGACTTCATATAAACAAACAACATTTAAAGCCAATTGATGCTCTATTAAATGGATAAGGTTAGGCTAAGAGAAACAACACAAAACACACAAGAAACCGTTAGTGTTATTTAATCAAAGACTAATCTAAACAGGCATATCAAGAGAGACTAAAATCATGCTAATATATCTAACTAATGAAATAAAGATAATGAGGCATCTCCAAATGCCTCTTAGCATGCTCTTAGCTCCTTCTCCCTTGTTCCTTTCCTCTCCAAGTTCCAAAATAGTGTAGCTCTCAGCAGCTTTTTGCACTATGGATGCTTATGGAGGATTGAGATTTGAGTATTTTGCTCTAAATGTAAAATGAAAAGCTAAAATACTAGATGATATTAAAATGATTGATTTTAACCCAAAATAACAAGATTTTAGTATTGCTATGCTAAATGCTCTCTAAAATTCCTATAGGTTAAATGCATGCAAGTTTTCAGGATCTGGATTATGAAGAAATGGGCTCTATTTATAGGAAAAATGGAGCAACGGATGGTTGAGATTGAGTAATCTCAACAAGGGTCAGGATTGAATGATTTCAAATCCATGTGAGGGATTTCAACCCAATCCCAGGATGACAAGTGTCAATGTGAGATAGGTTGAGAGGAGAGGGAATAAGCATTAAATGCTTGACATGACTTTGGGAGTTAAAGTCAAGGTTAGTTGAATGAATAAACTCTTTATTCAAAGAATAAAGCTTTTATCCAATGGATAAACTATTGTGCAAATGTGAAAAGGATAAATATGGTCAAAACAATAAATGTTTGGGGAGACAAGTTTGAAATAATCATAAATGGTTATGTAAGAGTCATAAATGGTCATGTAAGAGCCATTAGTGGTCTTGGAAGACTTTGGGGGTTAATTTGTTGAACACACAAAGCATTAAATGTTTTTCAAAGACTTTTGAAGTCTTTGAGAAGTGACTTCATTTTGCTTAGGAATGTGACAATAATTAGGGGATGAATTAGGCTAATTAGGAAGGGGTTAGAAGAATCTAGAAGGGGATTAGATTTTGCAAGTGGATTTGGTGGGTGAGGGAAAATATGATTTTATTAAAATAAAAATTAATTTATTTCAATAAATGTGTGCAAGTTGCATTTGTAGAAAAATGCAAGTGGGGGGGGGAATAAATGATTTAAATAAATGTTTTTATTTAATTTATTTAAAAGAGGAAAAGGGGATTAAATGAAATAAATATGATTTATTCATTTAATTGATTGTGAATTTGGTATAGTGAATTAATTAAAATAAATTGAATAATTTATTTAATTAATAGGAGAATGTTTGGAGATGAATTAATTAAATATTAATTTAATTAACTGATGGCTAGTGGATTTTTAATCAAATAAATAGCGAATATTTATTTAGTTAAGCTGGACAGATTTGTGTGACTACACCAACTAATTTTGATGAACATCTCACACTGAATATATTCTGAGGAGGTCAATATGATCTTGGAAATTCCAATAGATAAATTTCATTAACAATAATAAAGAGGAATTTCATAACTATTTAACTCTTTAAAAAACAATGGTTTTACATAAGTTATTTTTACTAGAAACTATTGAAGTGGATATTGAGAATTGACATTTATCTCTTTTCTATAACATATTCTCTCTTCTCTAGTCCTCTGTGTGGTCTACAAGAACCTCATAAATATTAAAATGGGGGAGAGTGAACAAGAACTAATGGTTGTGAAGATAACAATAATGCTAGATATGACAACTGAGGAAATCCCGTAGAGGAGGGCTCTTTAGTAGTTGTTAACCCTATTTCTCATTCTAGGAATGGTTTAAAATATTTAAAAATTACTCTTTGGTAAATATTTTATCATAAGTGGATTGGACTTTATTTTAGCTATTGATAGAGATCGCATTAGATTTGTTTTGTGATGTGAAATCATTGTCAATTTTTTCTAATCTTTCAACAAATCAAGGAGGTTGTTTGATCTAGGGGCCCACAAAAGGTAAATCGTTAATCTTGTGTTTAGTGTATTTGAACCGAAAATAGGTTTTGGGTAGATTGAGGTATATTGCATGCTAGATTTAGCTATTATCTTCAATCTAAAATTTTATAAATTCTTTTCAATCTTTGGACAAATTGATCTTAACATGGACACATGTGTTTGTGGAAGAAACTAATAGAACCTATCAAGCTCAAGACAAATCACCCTCTCCAATGGAAGTAGTAATGGTACTTAAAATTTCTAGCAATGAAGGGATAAACACATGAACGCATGCCAAATTTGTACATGAAGAGTCTTCTCATATGATATGATGAAATCCTGCATCTATGGCTAATAAACTAATAGTGATGCATGGAAATCCACAAACATGCTTGAGAATTCTATCAACATTGTTGGCCTTAGCAAAATGAGAAAGAAAGAACCCTTTCTTGAGATTTTGGATAGTTTTGAGCTACACCCCATGTGTGTTCCAATTCTTGTTGACCCAATCATAGAGCATGCTTCAAGGGGAATTATTCCAACAAAATACCCTATAAAAGTAAAATTCTCTAGCCACTGACATGCATTATCAAACATAGGGATGGGTAAAATCTCCTTGATTGAGGAATGAAAATGTGTGCCTTGTGAAAATAATTCAAAAGAAACTTCCATGTCTACATGTTTGGAGTTTCCATTATAAAGAGTCATCAAACTATCAACACCAATATAAACTATTGGGTTGAAGCCATTTGAAGCCATAAAATGGACTAGCTAAGACCCCACAATAAATGTTGAAGGGTTAAACTGTTCATGTGTGAAAGCTATGGTTTTTCATAAAGATAGAAAAAAGATAGTATAAAGACACAAACCCTAATAGAGCCAAGTTCATAGTTAACATATTACAATTTAGGTAAAATTTGTTATCATATACTTCATACTCTAATGTGTTATCCTAATCATTACACAATTATACTTAATATGTGTATATGAATAATCACATCTTGTCAATTTATAATTATATTGATATATCACAGTTTATATCCAAGTTATTAATTTTATCACAAATTTCATACAGGTCATTAGTTTTATGATAGGTTTCATGAAAGTCGTTAGTTGCTAAGCGATACATATAATAACTATACTCATTACTAGAAGTTTTGAATTCTCTTATACTTTCAGCAATGAAGAATGCACACATGTTTTGACCTTTCCATACTAATGTTTCAAGCAAATTATGTAAAGTGTTCTACATCTTGAGTTGTGATTGTTTGTGTATTTAGATTTACATTAGAAGGGTAGGGTTCATTTCGTCCGTAATTCTTAAGTGTATCCTGAATCTCGCTATAAAAAAGACCAGATCTTTTTCTCCAATAGGCTAAATACATAGATCATTATCATAGGTTTTTTTGGCCATTTTGTTTAAGTAGTAGTTGAGAAGGTTAAAGCTATTTTTAGTAAAGTGAATGAATCATAAGAGATATGCTTGGCCAATTTGTTTAAGTAGTAGTTGAGAAGGTTAAAGTTATTTTTCATGAAATGAATGAATCATAGAGTTAGTTGTAGATTCATATGTAGATCATATGATATTGTAGACTATAAAAGAATATTTCATACTTTCTTCCTCTAGATCTACTAAATGAGGTGTTGATAAGCCTAAGAGGCGATGGAACATGGGAGAGAGAAGACTGGGATAGAGTGTATGACTATGGATTTTATAATGATCTGGGAAACCCATACTATAAAGATGAGGAACACAGTCATCAAGTTTTGGGAGGATCTCAAGCCTTTCCCTACCCTATAAGGGGAAGAACCTGGGTTGTCCCCCTCAAAGAAAGGTTATTTGATAGTAAATACAATATTGGTTTTAATACTGATACTTGAAACTAAAATCCCATACATACTTGTTATCTGTTTTATGGAAACATTCAATTTTGTGGATGTCATAATAGATCTTGTTTTTAGGAAAGAATTCCAAAAAGAAAGACGTATTTGATCATCTTCAACCAATATTTCTTCAATTGTTGGTGTAGGTCATCCTTTGGATTTGAATGGATCTCTTGCATTTGTCTAGCGTTGAACCATCTTTCTAAAATCTTTCATTAAATAGAGTCACCAACCTCCATTCTTGGGGAAGCAAAAATAGATATTTGAAACAAAAAGGAACTAATCTTGTAGTTTCCCCAGTAGTAAATAAAATATTAGTTTTAATATTGTAACTTGATACTAAAATCCCACACCTGCTTGTTATTTGTTCTATGAAAACATTCAATTTTGTGGGTGTCATGATAGATCTGGGTGTCATGAGTAGAGTGGCTAAATATCCACCAAAGAGGAACAATCTTCCTTGGGTCCCAAAATAGAGCTAGACCTCTAGAGAAACCCAAGAAACCAATTCATTGACACTGACCAAGGTGCCAAATATTAGAAGCATAGTGAAACATGGAATCAATTGAAAACTTAGTCTCTTGAATACATAAGATATCTGGAGAATGGATTGCAACCAAATCATGAGTAGCCTTTTGTTGAGGGATGCTATTCAACCTCCTAACATTCCAAGAGAGAAAAATCATGGAAGAGATTGGAAAAAGTGAGCATCAATAGGCATAATAGACCCAGATTCCATTAACAATTCCCCAGCTAATTGGATCTTCTCTTGAGTCTTTTTACAACCCCCTTTTGAAAAAGTTTCAAAGGAGCCTTTCTTAAGGGACTTTTCATGTAGACCTAAAGTCCGATAAGCCCCTCTTCCTTTCCTAGAAACCAACACCTCTTTAACCATATCAGCTAAAACCATATCATGACGCAAACTAGTTGAACCACCTGGATCTCCCAAAGAAGGACCATTAGGAGACACTTGTTGCTTCTGCACATCAGGTTGGCCCATAATAGTGCACCCCTGCACTTGCACAACATCCATACCCACAACTATAGCCCTAGAAGAAATGTCCATTAGAATCCTTTCCTTCAAGGCCAAAGAATCCAACACCTCAAATCTGTTAAATCCTCATCAGTTTTCCTATCCCTATAAGACCTCTTATGCCCTCTCCCCTTAGCCCAAGAATTAGAAGGCATAAAACCATCCTTATTGGGACCCCCATCAATACAAGGGAGCTCTTTCATAGGGGCTTTATCTATGTCCCCCTCCTCCACCTTCGAAGCCAAGGGAACATGAGAGCCAATGATGCAGTAGGAGGGGTTCAAAACTCAACAATATGAAAACATATCCATACCAAGTAGGCTTATTTCACAACAATGGGCTCAATGACCCAATCATGCAACCATGACAATGAGGGATTTAATATTCAAATGACTCAATCTACTTCAGGGAAACCTTAAATCCTTCCAAACACAACATTTAAACACCTTAGAAACTCCTATAAAAACTGATTCCTCTAACTGTCACAATTTTCCACATAACCTATCCTAAGTTCTAGTAGCCTTCACAAATTACAAAACATGGCATAACTTTTGATTCTGGTAAGATACCCTTTTTGGGATTATAAAATATATGTGAAACGAAGGTATGGTTGTTTTGGAATATATGTCTCAAATAATGGCTATTAATCTACTCGTGAAGGCTAATTTATAACAGAAAATTGGATTTTTTTGGTATAACTTTGACCATAAAAATCATATCAGAAATGTAAAGCCGTTTTTAGATACCCATTTGGAAGTTATAAAATTTATATCAAAATTGGATAGGATTTCTTTCGAACATAATCCTCAAAAATGGACTATTACACTAGAAAAACTTAGTTTCTGAATAGGGTGACTAGAAAGATTCCACCATTAGACAATTTAAATGATATTTTATTTTGACCTGATAAGAATGAAAAAAAATTGTAATTAAATTATCTTTCCAACCATATAAGGCTCAACCCCTCATCATGTTTTTACAGGTCGTATTAAGAATAAGAGCAGCAAATTTCTGGAAAAAAATAGAGAAAAATGAGATTTCTTATTCATTTCATCTTCAAAATCATCCTCACACATTCCTGCACACTTAATCACGCACAAATGATTCACAAGGGCCTATTTATAACTTCCTACACCCTTTCTAACTTCTCGAATTACCTATTTACAACAACTTTCAAAAGTTGTAAAGTTGCTTAAGCAACTTTTACAACATTTTAACAAATTTTACATATTTGATAAAAAATGACTCTACATGACATAAAATCGCCAAAAATGGTCATAATATGACCTTATTACATCAAATAAACTAAAAAAATACTATTAGAACCCTATTTGCATTATTGACCCAATTTTGCATTAGGTGCTCCTGCACCAGCCAACAGCATCATTATTAACCTTAGAGTAGTAGCACTGAAGGTATTCGTGACAAATCCAACTCCGAAAAAGGAAGAGACTCATAATCTAGTTGTTGAACCCAAAAAGAAGAACCTAGACAAATGTTCAAAGAATCCGGCAATAGATTATTCAAATCAATCTCAACACAAATACAGGTAAACGTAATTACCTTCTTATCAAGGGTTTGTTGAGCTATAGCAGCTAGCTTCCCAAGTAGAACAACAATTTGTTGCAAAATATCCTCCCTCCAAAATTTCAAAGGAAGTCGCAGCAGATGATCCCAAACAGGAACCCTTGAAGGCAATTCCTCAACTAAATTAAAATCCACATGCCAAGGTTTAATGAACAATCCCACATGATTATAAAAGTATGACCCTCCTTCAAAAACACAATTCTGATCAACACATGTAGAAAAAAACAACCATAAATAGCTATTCACGGCCAACGTAATCTTTATCTCACCCTCAACCTGCCAAGAGCAAGGGATCCAAGATTCCAACGCCATTAAAAAAAATACGGATTCCAAGAAATTTGCAAATCAAAGCATGTTTACGAATTTTAAGTAATTTGCAGATCAAAGCATGTTTCTTCCGATAAGCAACATCCTCCATGACCAAGTTGAGAGAGATAACCAAAACCAGACGATCTTACTCTTTGACAGACAACCATTTACTTTTTAAGCTTCGAACCTTCACCCACATAAAATGAGTCTGACGACTTTGCATGCACACCTGAAAAACAACCATAGGGCGGCACAACCACCAAGCTATTGGTGACCCTATGCTCCTCCATTCCCTACTGGCCAACACTCGGGGCCAAAACACCTTTCTCAGCTCTTGAGCACTCCAACCACCAGCTCCCTCCAAACCCCGAACACCAGCTTCGATCACAAAAAACTTCTCGAAACTGCAAGAAGAAAAAGGCCCTCACCGCACACCAATACAGCCAAACCCCCCCGCACCAGCTCCACAAACCTCCATGCCACGCAAGCAAAAAAGAACCCAGCGGGAAAGAACAGAACAGGAAACAATGGCTGGAGCCGAAGCCCTAACCATCGCATTCCATCCTCCGTCCAGTATCACTTTTCCCTCACACACACAAGTAAAATTTGTTTTGGTTTTTCGACGATCAAGTCATTCAAGGAAATAAATAAATTTTAAAAAAATTAAACGGTCAAATGCATATTTATTTTTAATCGTTCTAAAGCCGATCACGAAAGAGTTGAAGGCAAAAGCAGAGAAAGAACAGAATAATAAAACATAATAATTCTATACATGTCAAGTCAACAGATTTACTGCTCTTTTTCTATATCGATGTTTATAAGACTGTGCTCTGTTTCACATTAGTTGAGCTTAAAAAACCCTTATAACAGTAAACTTGTTCACTCACAAAAGACAGCTCTGTTTTTCTCTTTTGCAGGAACACACAAAACAACTAAGATTTCTATTCTAATAAACACTAAATAAGAAAATCTCACAATAGAGTAGCTGCCTTGTTTCATAGAAAGATAATAAAAAAATTAAATATGCACAATATATTACAAAATAAAATGGACTGAAATGGAAGGTTGAACCCATTCGATCAACAGGCTGCAGTACAAGAACCTTGCAGCAAATAAAGGAAAGACATGATTGAACAGGGGAGTGAACACTTCTTAAATTTCCAACAAGAATTTCAAGAACAGAGAGATTAAGGGATATTCCAAGTAGCTTTTTTGAAACATATTTTCTTCAATTAAAATATATGACTGGGAAAACAAATAATAAACGAGAAACTAACATAGCAACTGGCAATCCAATTGCTCGAGATTTCTTTATTTTCTTCAAATCCAGAGTAAAAGATTGAAAAGGTTTAGTGATAGACAGCTCCTATGCTTCCTTTTGAAAATGCACAACGATGGGAGTTGTGCTTGAATATGCTCAAGAGGAGTCTTGAGAAGAATTACCTGATTGAGATGTGGAAGCAAGAGATGGGAGTATATTGGAAGTGTCCATCGTAAATGAAGAAGAAACTGAAAGGTTGGCTTCATTAAATGGAGCATATGTTGGTACAGGTATTTCTCGAGGAAGATTAGGCACTCGACCTTCCAGCTTCAGCAACTTTACCACTTGCGTCATTTTGGGTCTTGCAGTTGGATCTGGATGAGAGCACCACAACCCTATTGCTGTCAATTGTTCCACTTCTGCCTTCTCAAACTCCCCATTTAATTTCTCATCTGCAGCTTCCAAAATCGTTTCTTGACCATATAGATCCCATACCCACTCCACAAGCCTCATATTATGTTCGTGCAATCTCAAATCTACTGCTCTCCTTCCTGTAGCGATTTCCAAGGCCTCAGCACCGAAGCTGTAAACATCTGATTCAGGGCTTGTTCTTCCTGTGATCACACACTCAGGAGCTAGGTAACCGAGGGTTCCAGCTGCCATTGTGGTTTGAGACAAACGATAATGCTCAAACATGCGTGCCAAACCGAAGTCCCCAAGCTTTGCATTGAAATTGCAGTCAAGCATAACATTGCTGGATTTTACATCTCTGTGTACAATACAGTGAGCCCATCCTTTATGGAGATATAGCAGTCCAGAAGCTATTTCCAAAGCTATTCGATACCTTTGACTCCATTGCAATGGGGGAATATCTCCTTTTGATGAAAAGGTATTTGTCTAAGCTTCCATTGGACATATATACTCGTACACCAAAAGTAATTCGCCTTTCTCATGACACCATCCCAAAAGCTGAACGAGGTTTCGATGTTTTACTCGACTAACAATACTTATTTCAGAGATGAATTCTTTTAGCCCCTGTCGTGACCCTTGTGAGATGCGCTTGACAGCTACAACATCATTTGCTTCTCCTATAACGCCTTTGTACACACCTCCAAATTCTCCTTGCCCCAGCTTTAAAGTTTCACTGAAATTGTTGGTTACGGCCTTGAGATCCTCCAGCTTATATCTACTTGGACCCTGATCTACAAGCATGCTAATCTCTATTTCCTTGTCTTCACATGTTTGTGCATTGCTGCTTCCCATTGCCCTCTTCTTTTTCCGATTGGCAAACAAGCTATAGATAACAACTGCCCCTGTTAAACAAAGAAAAAACCCTACAGTAGTCAAAAATATCATTTTCGTGCTAGACCTCTTGATTTTGGTCGTGGTATTGAAGCTCCATGAAAGGATTGTGTGGGTCTCACTAGAATAATACGAATCGGCAGCAGAAATCCCTACAACAAAATTGTCTGGAAGAAATTTGAAGCAATCAAAAGGAAATGCAAGAATGGGATCTCTTTGGGACATAGAACTATTGGAGGTATTGAAGAGGAATATTTGCATGTAATTTTTTCTAACGTTGCAATCTATGTGCGCATTCCACAACTTACCATCGTTTAAACTAAAATTCAAATGGGTATAATTGTAAGTTTGAATAGGATGATTGCTACCAACAAAAAAATAGACACGGGAATTAGCTCGGCGATTATAGCCACTAAATTCAACAGCAAGCGTGTTGTCTGAAATAGATCCATTTCCGGGAAGACCGCTGTATTCATCAACTGAGTGAAAAATTGTCGCAATTTCTTTAGATGTCATGAAGAAAGCAATTCCATCTCCTCCTTGATCATCAGGTCTCCGGTTATAATATTTCATAACAAACCGGATGTCCGTAGTGAAGCTAGCAATAGAAGACAGCTGGATGGTGTGGCTGTAGACAACCCTGCCCATAGTTTTGTTGGTCAGATGGATTTTATGCCCAGATATTGTTGCATCATTTACACACAGAATGTCGCTTGTATTGCATCTCGTGAATTCATTAAAGCTGAAGTTCACGCCTGCTGAGTGGGCCATAATAATGGGGATAGACAGAGTATTCTTTGCGCAGAGCATACAAAACACACCAATTAATTGGGCAAAGTTAGACGTAGCCATCTAACAAACAAAATCTATGTGAAGCAGTGAGCAAAAAGAGTTAAACGGGTTAGACTAATCAGACATGAGTAATATATGATCAGAGTTGAGATAACAATAACAAAAGATAAGTGAGGGGAAAATTGGATTGGGAATGAATATATAAACAAAGATAGATAATTTGGTAACTTCGATTTTTCTTGAAGTCTATGTAAAGATCTCAACTATACTTCTACAACTGAATTAATAAAACCACTCCCATCAAAATATAAAAACCGCTCTTTCCGATCGGTCACGAAAACATTCCCACTCTTTGTTTTAATATGAACAGAAATTTGATTCAGACTTTTTCGTGAAGCAGTGTATCTTTTTTCCTTCTCCCCGTATGAAAGCTCCAGGATTTTGGAGCGCACTTCACTGTCCGGTACAGTTGTGATGGTTTGGGACTTGATTCCATACAAAATTTGTAAACGTGGTAAATCTGACCAATAGAAAATTAGAACCACGAAGAACGAAGAGACCTTGTGTAATCTAGTCTCTTTTTGAGAATTAATAGAGAATAATTAATTTTTTTTTAATGTTGGTAAAATATTAAAAAAAATCGCAAAAGCAAAATATTTATAAAAGAAATTTAAAATTAAAATTGTATCATACTATAAATGTAAAAAGCTAAGGGAGATTTATGTTATTGTGAGATTTTTCTATATAAATATTGATGGACATGAAAGTCTGATGGAAAGCATGATTACTAATTAGGTTTATTTTGTACATTTTGAAAAAAAAAATCACTTTTGAGCACTATCAATGAAGTCTCATCTTTTGTATTAGATGTTGAAGGAATACTTAAGGGTTAGAAATATATAAAGCAACAAATAGTGTGTGTCAGAAAAATTATAGTCATATTGTTGTCATTGGTATCACAAAAGAAAGTGTTAATCCAAGAAAGAAATGAATGGTCCAATAATGAAAATGTTGTAAAAGGCCAATGGCCTCTAATCACTATCCAAAGTAACATAGGTGAAAAATGCAATCAAAAGATCAAAAGGCAAGTTTTTGAGACACTGATAGACCAAAAGACATGTTTATGGTTGTTCAATAATGTAGGGCAACCCCCCTTCATATTGGCCCACATGCAAGGAAAATTTAAATGTATGCTAGTCGACATAAGAGTTACGAGAAAATTGTGAAGTCCTTAATGAGTAGATTTGTAAAGAGAATATAAATAGATTGTTGAAGACTTTATGAGAAGACTTGTGAAGAGATTTTGAGTAGATTTTGTTGACAAGTTGTCATTGATGTTAACACATAATTGAATATTATCTTTAATGTCTACCCTTTGCTTGCAGTTGCATGTTTCTATATAGTGACGATGTTTAAGTTTAGAGATAGTCTATTTTGGGTGTCTAAAGTATGATGTGAATATGTATAAATGTGTTTTAAGTATGATTTTGAGTTGCTCACAATGATATCTTGTTAGTCTTATGTACCATATGTTGGTGTTGTTCAGCTAAGTTTCCTAGAACCTTTTAAAGACTAGCCTCTTATTATGATCAAGGGCTTCTAGGCTAGTGGCCAACAAACAAGGAAAAACCCTACTTAAACCCTAAGGCTTAAACCTTTCACACTTTCGGCTCTACAAACCAAAGAGGGTAATCCTATTACAATATCACTCTAACTTAACTTTAGGTACTGATATTGGATTCAAGAAGATATGCTCTTATATGTAAATCCAAGTTTTATGTGTATTTCTCAAGGCTAGACTGCATTGGATTTGATTCGTATTAGAGATTAGAGCATCAAATCCTACACCTACAAACTGAAAGGAAATAAATTGTGGTTTGGATTTTTTTAAATCAAAATGCCTCAGAACTCTAACCCCTAAGATTACTAAGTGTAGCAACATAAATTGTACACCTTTATTAGTGTGTCTAATTTCACACTATCCTAGCACCTATTTAGTATTTCCCTTTCCTTTTATATATTATAGGACCTTTATTGTAATTAATTAATAATTAATTCAAAATTATGAGTCTTATTCCACATTATTACATCATCACACTCTTATTCCCGATCTATCCTTTACGCTACCCTAATTTCAACCTTCAAAGAATCATATTCCATATATCCATACATAATGGTTTGAGAGACTAAGCTAGAATCTACATTACAACCTAGTTATCATGCATTTCTTGAAAGTTCATAAAATGTTGTTGGGACCAAGGCGACCTACCATCCTAGTCCCACACTTTTTTCTCCAAATTTTGGGAGCATAATGTGGCCCAGTCTTATCTAATTAAAATCTTACTCCGTGCAAAAATATATCACTTTTTTCTTTTTTCTTTTTTTAATTGAACAAAGTAGATTACAATAAAAAAATAAGCAGTTCAAAAGGCACTGCAATAAAGAAAAAGATTTTGAATAGTAGAAACATAGTCAACAAGTGATTGGTATCAATAAGTACAATAATTGTTCCTAATAACATTACCTACACAAAAAGGGACGCGTCTATTCTGGCTCGAAAACGACAGTACGGATTGACTAACATGCGTGTTAGTCACGCATTTTACACCATTGATTTTGCAATTAATGGTTGTGATTGACTAACACATCGCTATCTCGCTGTATGAAATGTCAGTTTTCGAGCCAGAATAGCCACAACGTACAAAAAGCCAGAAAGCAAGTACTATCATGAACAAAAACATTTACATCAGTTGTTTGAAAATACATCATCTCCTTTCAAAGTACGCATATTGTTCATAAATTATAACTGGAATTTTAAAAGCTTTTGAAACTCTCTAGAACATTGAACATCATCAAAGTGCATTTGAACAAACTGATATTTGATCTCCTCCAAAAGCTTCTTGTACTCAACCTTCTTTTTCAATTGAAAATACAAAGAAACAGCCTACTAAGTAGATTTGAGGAATCAACCTACTCAGTAGACCATTCAAAACTTGTCATGTACAACGAACAAAATTAATATCGAAATTAATGTCAATTTCGTTAAAGAAGTCCAAATCAGACGGTTGGAGTTGTTCCATTCGGCTTGCATCTTCATAAAACATTGACATCAAATTGAGGTTGTGAACTTCAAGGCATAAAAAGGCAAGTTGCAAGCAATAATTAGAATGCACGGAAAACGACCAATATAGATGTATAGAAAATGAGCTTGAGAATACAAATGTAATTAACAGTTAACACGGAACTTCAAACAGCCTTACTTTATTTGGGCAATGGCTATGCAGGGGACAAAATGGCCCCCCCCATGCCATGCCTTCCCTTCTCCATGCCCCCATGCCATGACGCCAGTCCAATCAAACCGTTGCGTCAGAAGTTCTGCCCCCAAAATTAGTACTGTCTTGTCGTGTCCATTTATTTTAATATGTTATTAATTTATTATATATATATTTAAAAGTTACAATAGTTGATTATATATTTAGATTTTTTAATAATAAGCTATATGTTTTTTTTATTTTTTTATTTCTATTTATTTTAACAAAAATCATATTATAATATTTATAATATGTAATTGATGATTTTAAGATATATGTATTATATAAATTTTTTAATAATATTATTTTTTAATTATTTACATACATATAAATAGGTAAATAATAGTTTATTTTTAACTGAAATATTTTTAACTAAGTTATACATATTTAAGTTAAAAAATATTATCAAATTTACTAAAACTAAAAAATAAAAGTAATTAACTAAGTTTCTTAGTGAAAAATATTATAGTAAAGTAATTAAGTTACACATATTAAATTTAAAAAATATCAAGTAAAAATATGTGTAACTAATATACAAATTTAACATATATATTAAAAAAATATTAATATAACTTAAAAATAAAATTAAAATATGTGTAAGGAATGTAAAATTTTAGCATCCATAATATATAACTAATTAAATGATGTTAACATATGTAAGTTAAAATTAATGATTAGTTAGACATATTTAAGTTAAAAAAAAGAATCAAAAAATAAACTAAAAGTAAAAAAAAAGTAACTAAATTATTTAGTTAAAAATATTTACTTAGTTACTTTTATTTTCAACTTAGTTACTTAGTTAAATATTTAACTTAGTTTATATGTGTAACTTAGTTACTTAGTTAATATGTGTAACTTAGTTACTTACTTACATATTTTTAACTAAGTAACTTAGTTACTTTTATTTTTTACTTTTAGTTAATTTTTTGATTTTTTTTTTTTAACTTAAATATGTGTAACTAATCATTAATTTTAACTTACATATGTTAAAATCACTTAATTAGTTATATATTATGGATGTTAAAATTTTACATTACTTACACATATTTTAATTTTATTTTTAAGTTATATTAATATTTTTTTTAATATATATGTTAAATTTGTATATTAGTTACACATATTTTTACTTAATTACACATATTTTTAATTTTATTTTTAAATGAAAAAATATAAAAAATATGTGTAAGTTAATATTTTTATCTTAAATATTTTTAGCTAAGTAGCTTAGTTACTTTTATTTTTACTTTTAGTAAATTTTTTGGATATTTTTTAACTTAAATATGTGTAACTTAATTACTTTACTATAATATTTTTCACTAAGAAACTTAGTTAATTACTTTTATTTTTTAGTTTAAGTAAATTTGATAATATTTTTTAACTTAAATATGTATAACTTAGTTAAAAATAAACTATTATTTACCTATTTATATGTATGTAAATAATTAAAAAATAATATTATTAAATTTTTTATATAATACATATATCTTAAAATCATCAATTACATATTAAAAATATTATAATATGATTTTTATTAAAATAAATAGAAATAAAAAAACAAAAAAAACATATAACTTATTATTAAAAAATCTAAATATATAATCAACTATTAATTTATTATATTACTTATTGTAACTTTTAAATATATATATAATAAATTAATAACATACTAAAATAAATGGACGCGGTAGGACAGTACTAATTTTGAGGGCAAAACTTCTTACGCGATAGTTTGATTGGACTGGCGTCATGGCATGCGAGCATGGAGAAGGGAAGGCATGGCATGGGGGGGCCCATTTTGTCCCTTGCATAGCCATTGCCCTTTATTTGCATCGTCGCACATTTTTGTGCTGACACCGTCTCTGCCAAGGGTACAAACAGAATATATTAAATATTTTATTATATTTTATTTTCAAATTTGCACAGCACATATATATACAAGTTTATGAATAGTAAAAGTAATGGGGTTCTCTTTGAGAGAGCCCATCTAATTAGCTTGACAAAAATATTTCATCCTTTCTGTAAAATCTAAAGAGGATAACGTCAAATTTCCATGGATCTTGCAAAATGTTGGTACGTACAGACAAATAATGGACTCAACTTTCAAAATTAATAATAAACTAAACTAGCAATTGCACCTTGGCGTGCAATGGGTACGCCGAAATGGTGTGGAAGGTCAATTAGGAAAAAAATTGGTCTATTTTTGCATACATATATGTAGTACATGAAGTAAATTGGTAGGGAATTTAGGAAAACCTTTAATTAGGAAGAAAATTAGGTTCCATTATTAATAAGCTCATGTTAGGGAGAGATAGTCATAGAAAGAGGGAGAGATAGAGAGGAAGAGTGTGACAGAGGAATAAGGAGATAGAGATAGAGAGGAATGTAGAGATAGAGATACAGATAGAGAGGAATATAAAAATAGAGATAGAGATGGAGATTAATATGGAGATAGAGAAGGAAAGGGATATGGAAAGGAGAGGGATAGAGAGGTAAAAAATGAGAGAGGGGGAGATAGAAAGATAAGGATAGTGATGTGAAGTAATATGCAAAGAGAGGTTGAGAGAGGGAGGGATATAGGGGTATTGAGATAGAACAATAATGAGATAGAGATAGAGGGGAAAAAATTATAGATATAAAGGTCTTGTAAGAGGGAGAAGGGGAAAAAGAGGAAGACATGTGTGGAGACAGAGGGGGACAAAGAAAAATAGAGGTAGAGATGAAGATACAATGCAAAAGAATGAGCGAGATAAAAGATAGAGAGAGGGAGAGGGAGAGATAAATATATAGAGATATAGGGAGATAGAGAGGGAGAGATAGAGAGACATAGAGGGAGAGGGAGATGAAGAGAGAGAGAAATATAGATGGTGACATAGAGTGGTAGAGAAATAGAGATATAAGGAGATATAGAGGAAGGGAGAGAGACAAATAAAGAGAAGTGGAGATAGAAAAAAAGAGATGGAGAGAGTGTGTGTGTGTGTGCAATAAATTTTGATAAGTTAAAGATGAATGAGAGGGATATAGAGAAAGGGTAGGAGAGAGAGAGGGGTGAGTGATATAGATAGAGGGATAGGGAGAGAGATAGGGAGATAAAGTAGAGGTATATGGATAGAAGGAGATAAAGAGAGAAGTGAGAGGGAGATAGAGAGATAAATTTAGAGAGAGATTCAGAGAGGTGGAGTGAATATGAGACAGGTGGGGATAATAATATAGATAGAGAGGGGGGGAGGAGATATAGATAGAGGGAGCAAGATTGAGAGAAAGAAGATGGTGTGGAAGAGGAAGAGAGAGAGAGAGAGAGAGAGAGAGAGAGAGAGAGAGAGAGAGAGAGAGAGAGAGAGAGAGATGTATATGCATAAATAGAGAGGGAGAGAGAGAAATAGAGAGATATACACAAAGGAGTGATATGGGGAAAGTGTCTCAACCCTCCTTTATCACTTTTTGATTTGATACAATTCTATTATATTTTTGGTTGAGCTATTGAAAATAATTGAATGAATATTATAAAAGAATAAATAATGGACCCACATACACACTTGGAGAATATAATTCAAAAGGAATTATTTATTTTTATTTTTTATTTTTCCCATTCCCAATTATGGCACATGTTGTAGGAGAAATTAGAAGCTTCTAGAGGAACCTCCAATACCTTGCATGTAACTCCCCCACTAGGATATTAATCAATTTTGCATGGGTCCAATATTGAAAAAGAATCTCATCCTTAATTAATTTCTCTAGATAGTGGAATTAAGGGATTTTTTCCTATATATTGTATGCAAGTTTTCAAAAGAGGGAGTTGATTATTCTTTGTAAAAGTTTGCTCAAATAAGTTTGTTTTTAGTAGTCATATTTTCTTTTGGAGAATAGTTAAGGTTGTTGTGAAGGAATTTTTCCAAGCTTGCAAGGAAGGATCAAGGAAGGCTAGGCTTGAAGATTTGGAGAGGATTCAACATCAAAAGGCTTCTCCAAGTTCCCTCTTTGCATTTGTTAATTCCTTAACTAAATTCTTTTTACTTTCAAGGAAATATCTCCTCCTAGATTCTTTAGTTGAATATAGTTTCTGAAAGAAATCATTTCTTAATTGTAGATAGAAAGGAAATCTATTTTTCATTAAAGAAATGCAGTGATAAAAATTTCTTTTCTTTTTAAAATACAAATGCAGATTTCTCTTTATTTGTTAATCTATTTATTTAATCTATTTAAAAGAAAGAAATCAGATTCTGCTTTTCCGTTTTTTTCTTGAAATCTAGAGAAGATCTTGAAACAAAAAAAAAAGGAAAATAAATCACGCTTTCAACATCTCTATTCTTTTTTTTTTGAAAAACTTAAATTCTTTTATCTCTGTGAATAATTCTTTTTTTCCTATGCATATAATCATTTGTATTTAGGAATCTCACTATGTGAAATAGTATATCAAATATGATTTCTTCTCAATGTTGTTGTATAAAACCCTGTGGGAAATATTGTCTTGTTATTTAATTAATTTCAGAAATCTCTCTCTGTGAATACCAATGTCCTGGAAATCTCATCAAAAAATTTATTATCTCAAAGACAGATTTGCTGAATATGATCTCTGTGAAATAAAAACAAAATATACATGTACCTATCTCTGAGGAGATTTAGCTCTCTGTTGTACTGCTGCTTCGAATTCAAGCACAGTGTTGTGAATGAATTATTATTCTTATTTCTTTTTTTTATATAATAACACTTTTTATATAAATATGCCCTCTTATATCATTAACTAAATTGGAAATACAAAAAGCCCTACATATATATATGTATATATATATATATATTATTAATTTATACAAAAAAATGGTAATCAATAAACAAATAATGTATGTTGCAAGTCGTGCGTAGAAGTTTCTTCGGGCAATGTGCAGAGGGGAGGCTGTGTAAAACTAACCGCTGAGGAAGTGGTACCCTCCACTTCCCCTGTGGTCATTGTTACGACAGTGGCCACAAGGGGAGTGGAGGGGCCCATGGTGTCCCCTCATCCCTGCGGGCCTGCACCTGTAGGTCCGCAGAGGCGATGGGAACCATGGCCCCCACCACCCCATTAACCTTTTAAAACAAAGTTCATTTTTCTTTTTATTTAATTAGATTTTTTTTAATATATATTGCAAATTAAAAATTGTTAAAAAATACTTTAGTTTAAATTTTAAGTTAGCAAATTAAACTTAGGAAAATTTATAAATAATTAGGATCATTGTGTAGTAAATTGGCAATTTTAAATTAATGTATATAATTGGAATCCCTCAATCCATTTGAGATTTATTGGGTTATTTGGTCGGTAATTTTAGATTCATTATAAGTAATTAATTTATATTATTATGATTTGATCCAAAATTTGTCTATGTCTAAACTAATTGCTATTTTTGGAACCTGTGACTATAATTAATTATTCCCGTGGTAGGAATAAAACATTGCTTAATCTTGCATTTAAGTTACACTATTCTTGTATCATGCAAATTACTTATACATTAATTGCATTTATTGACTTTTTCATCTCCATGCAAATCACATGTTTTTAATTATCAATATGCGAGTTTCGTAATTGTCATTATTGTGTCAATTAGATTTCAAGCTGAATTATTAAATAGTTTAGTTGTAGAAAGATGGTATTTTTTATTATCAAGTGGTACATGAATGCCATCGAGGTAGTTATTTCAATTAATCAAACTTTGCAATGTCTAATTACGTACATTCATTTCATAATTGGTTCCAAGCATGATGTTTTTCATAGCTTCTTAGTTAGAAAACTAAATAAAGGAAGTCAAAAAACCAAAACCTAGCAGCGTTCAGTATATACAGTGCCTCTAGGTCACGCTTATGGGTAATGCCGGCGTGTTGAACTACTGCACTTAACACCTAATAAAGCTGCATCAATGATGTCTGTGGCATTGTCCCTATAAATCGTCAGAGAGTAATAAGGGACACTTGGAAGTTAAAATCCAAGGGGCGAGTAATCCCCCTTGGATCGATAATCTAACAAGATAATCCTTAAATGATTTTACATCCATTGAGTTAAACCATAGTAAACCCCTTAAGGTTGATTGAGTGAAATGCTTTTATGAAATTAATTTAATCTTGAAGAGTTGTTGAAGATTGACAATCTGGTCAAGGGTGACGCTTATGATAGGTATTAGGATCTAGTTGTTTTAGGCCACAAGCAATAGGCCATCTTGAGCCTTTGCTTAAGTGCTACCACCGTGGGTAGCAACCATAGAGAAACTATCTGGGACATTGACCCTAGAAAGGGTTGCGTACCCACTAATCAGTTTACATCAAACCATAGAGTAGAGAATAGAACTACATACTTTACGCCTTGATCTCGTGCCGAAATGGGTATGTAGGCAGTCTAGGGACGGAGTTGTCCATAGTACTCAGGCGTTCGTGGGTGGGGTCTAGGTTTGGTAAGAAGAAGGATTGAGAATATTCCTAACTTGAAAGATAAGTGTAATAAAAAGGAAAAAATAATTCAATGCATACTCGGAAGGAATCCTGTATGGATTCGCTTGATTTCTCGAGGTTTTAAGCCAAATTCTAAGGCGGAATTCAAGCTTGTATTATGTTGTTTTGATTACTCCTAAGGATGGTGACCTCGGTGCACTCCTATTAGAGGAGTGTAGTACTTAGTGAGTGACTCATGACCTGAATGGTCCCGATGAGTCTAAGTCTCTGGCCAAAGCACCTCCTATCTCAATTGGATAGATGCCTACTCGTATGGGTAGATGCCTATCCCGCATTGGATAGATGAAATCCCCTGCTCCGTATGGACAGATGCCCAACCTGTATGGTTAGATGCTCATCCCGGATGGATGAATGCCTAATCCTAATGGATGGATGCCCAGAGTATGCGATTGAATCAAACACAAATGATTAAATTAAACAAATAAAAAAGAATAGTCAAATTTTGTTGGGTTAAACAAGGTGGGTTATTACATGTGGTATCAGAGCAAAGGTTCAAAACTAGGCCTTGTGCTCACTTCAATTTACACAACTAAGGGAATGTTTTGCAATGGTAGAGATTAAATTTTAAAATCTTAAATCAAAAACTAACTACATAATATAACTTTTAGGTAAAACCCTAGAATGGCTAGAGGAAGAGGAAGAGGAAGAGGAAGAGGAAGAGGAAGAGGAAGGGGTAATGGAAGACGTACTACCACTATGAGACAAAGGGAAGCTAACCATGAGGAAAACCATGAAGAAACCCATGAAGAAAACCATGAGGAAGACCATGAAGGGGATCAACATAACCCAGGGAATAATGAAGATGGGGTCGAGGCTATAATCAACCTTCTAATTGAACAAAGGGATAAAATCAACTTCCTGGAGTAATCAATGCAGGACCTTAGGGCAAGGCAGAATGACATTGAAAATCAAAGTGGTACGTAAAATGGGAACCCTGGTAGCAATCAGGGGAATATGATGGGCAATAGAAAAGAAAATAACATATTGGAACTCTCCAAGGATTTGAAAAAAATCACCCCTCCTAAGTTCGATGGGAGGCAAATTGGTGAAGGAGCTAAGAATTGGTTAAATGAAATGGAAAAGTATTTTGAACTAAGAGATTTTAGCAAAACAACCAAGGCCTTATGGGGTTCCTATCAACTCACAGGGGAGGCAGCCAGTTGGTGGACCAACACCAAGGAGCAAAATGGGTATAGCAGGGATACGATCACATGGGATCAATTTGTTCACCACTTCCGAAAAAGGTGGCTCCCTCAATTGTTCTTTGATGAGAAGGTGAAAAAATTCCATAATCTACGTCAAGGGCCCCTATCAGTCCAACAATATTGGGATAAGTTCACCAAATTGCTTAAGTACGTACCTATGTACCAGAAAGATGAAGAAGGCCAAGTGAGGAAGTTCATTTTGGGAATAAACACCAACATAGGGGCAGAAGTCGACATGCATGGACCCAAAAACATGAACGAAGTACTTGAAAAGTCCCTTAGGCATGAGAGAAAGATTCAAACCTTAACAGGGCAGAACTATAATGGGAACCACTCTTTTAAAAGGAAGCAGGAATTCAAGGGGAACACTAACTTCAACAAAAGTCAAAGGAATAATTCTTCCGAAAGAAGGCCACTCCCTAATCAATATCAGAGGGATGGAAATAATAATAATAACAGGGGCAATAATAACAGAGGCAACTATAATAAGAATGACTAGCATAAAAGGATAACCTATCCACCCAGGGCCAATGAAACAAAGAATGATCCCCCTAGGAATCAAGGCAGGAGGGGTCCTCCAGGTGGATGCTTTATGTGTGGAGGAAACCATTTTGTTAGAGAATGTCCCAGGATGCAAGGTCAAATTAGGGCCAATCAACCACAGCAAGGGCCCCAACAAAGGATTCATGCAGTAGTTAGGAACCGAAGAGCAAGATTCCAGAATATTCTCGTGGAAACTACAGGCACACTATTTGAACAACCAATTTCAATTTTAATTGACATTGGGTCATCTGAATGTTTCATCTCACCTGAATTAGTAAGCAAATATGCATTAAAATTTAATCAAATGGAGTCATCATGGATAGTTCAATATGGGGATAAGGCAACTGGGGAAGTAACTAAGTGTTTGTCGAGGGCAAGGGTACAATTTCCTGAGTTTGAAACAATGGTAGATCTCTATGTGGCACCCCTAGGATTATATGATGTAATTATTGGAATGAGTTGGTTAACAGATCATCAAGCTAATGTAGATTGCTATAACAAAGTTGTTGAATGCTTGGATGATGGGGGGAAAAGGGTCAAAATTCAAGGAAAATTTAACCCCATTAATATAGAAACCATATCAGCCATGCAATTAAAGAAGGAAAGAAGAAGAGGAGGCCTAATCTATATGGTTGAAATTGATGAAGGAAAAGAGGAAAATACCCCAACCTTTGAAAATACCCCTTTCTTAAAAGAATTCAAGGATGTATTTCCAGAAGAATTACCTGGCTTACCCCCTAAAAGGAAGTTTGACTTTTCTATCGACTTACTACTGGGAGCTGAACCAGTATCAAGGGCACCTTATCGAATGAACACAACTGAATTGCAGGAGCTCAAAATGCAATTAGAGGAACTCTTAGCTAAGGGACTAATAAGGCCAAGTGTATCACCATGGGGAGTACCAGTCTTATTCGTTAAGAAGAAGGATGGAACCTTAAGACTATGCATCAACTATAGGATGTTGAACAAGGTCACAATAAAGAATAGGTATCCCTTACCTCGAATAGAGGATCTTTTTGACCAAATGAAAGGAGCAGCAGTTTTCTCGAAGATAGACCTCTGATCAGGATATCATCAACTCAGAATTAAGGAGGAGGTCATTCCGAAGACATCTTTCAGGACTAGATATGGGCATTATGACCTCACAGTAGTTCCATTTGGTGTAACCAATGCCCCAGCTGCATTTATGAACCTAATGAATAGTGTTTTCCATGACTACTTGGACAAATTTGTTTTGGTATTTCTAGATGACATATTGATTTACTCTAGGAATGAGGAGGAACATTCAGTACACCTACAAATTGTTTTGCAAAGGTTGAGGGAACATAAGTTATATGGAAAACTGTCAAAATGTGCCTTCTTCGAGGAAAAGACTCACTACCTTGGGCATATAATATCAAAGGAAGGAATAGTAGTTGATCAAGATAAGATAAAGGCAATAGTAGAATGGTCGATCCCTAAAAATGTTTCAGAGGTAAGAAGCTTTATGGGGCTAGCAGGGTACTATAGGAGGTTTGTGGAAGGATTCTCTAAGATAGCAAACCCCATCACCTCATTATAGAAGAAGGGTAAAAGGTTTGTGTGGACAGAACAAAGTGATAAGGCATTCCAAATTTTGAAAGGGAAACTAACTTCAGCACCCATTCTAAAAGTACCAAATCCGGATGGACACTTCACAGTCGTAACTGACGCTTCTATTGAAGGTTTAGGAGGAGTACTTGTCCAAAATGAAGGGGTAGTAGCTTACGAATCCAAGAAGCAGAAGACTCATGAAGTTAATTATGCACCCCACAACTTAGAGTTAGCAGCGATTGTACATGCCCTATAGAAATGGAGACACATCTTACTAGGGAAGCCCTTTGAATTAAAGTCAGATAACCAAGGACTAAAGTACATCTTTACCCAACCCCACTTAAATGCTAGACAAAGAATGTGGTTAGAGTTTCTAAGTGAATATGATTTTGAAATTGAATATATTAAGGGGAAGGAAAAATAGGGTGGCAGATGCTTTAAGTAGGAGGAGGCACTTGATGACTATAGCAATATTCAAAACTTCTTTCAAAAGGCAAGTAATGGACAAGTAGGGACATGACCCATTGTATGAGAAAGTCAAATTGACTTTAGAATATGATCCAACCAATCCTAAGGTTGAAGGGTATACGTTAGATGAAGATGGGTTGCTCAGATACAATAATAGAATCTATGTTCCTAATTTAGGAGACTTAAGGAAAGTATCCTTGTCGGAGGCTCATAATACCCCTTACTCAGGGCACCCAGTAGTTAACATACTTTATGTAGATCTAAAGAAGCTATACTTTTGGCAAGGGATGAAGAATGACATAGTCAAGTATGTGGCTAAATGTTTGGAGTGTCAAAGGGTAAAGGCAGAGCATAGACATCCAGCTAGATTATTACAGCTGCATGATGTACCTCAACACAAGTGGCAAGTTATTAGCATGGATTTTGTGCAAGAGTTGCCCATGTCACCTTCTAGGCATGATACAATAATGGTGGTAATTGATAAACTCACCAAGGTGGCACACTTTATACCAAGGAATCTGATGGATGATGCACCTACCTTGGCAAGGCGCTTTGTTAAGGAAATATTTTGGTTGCATGGAATGCAAGAGAAAATCATATCAGATAGAGATGCTAGATTCACTTCAAGGTTTTGGACAACTCTTCAATCAGCTATGGGAACTCAACTAAATTTTAGCACTGCATATCATCCTGAAACCGACAGTCAAATAGAAAGGACAAATCAAATTTTGGAAGACCTACTTCGCATGTACTGCATGTACCAACATGATAAATGGGAAGATTACCTACCTCTGGTAGAGTTTTCTTACAATAATACATATCAAACATCTTTGGGAAAGGCACCCTTCGAAGCATTGTATGGTAGACCATGTCGAACACCTTTGAATTGGGATAGCCTTGAAGATAGAGTAATTGTTGGACTAGATATGTTGAAGGAGATGGAAAGAAAAACTAAGGAAACTAGGCAAAGATTGAAGGAAGCCTCAGATAGGCAGAAAAGTTAGGCAGACAAGAATAGGACCCCAAGGGAGTTTGAGGTGGGAGAGAAAGTCTTCCTAAGGGTTAGGCCACACAAGAGTTCCATAAGGTTTGGGAAAAACACTAAGCTTGCACCTCGTTATGTTGGGCCTTTTGAAGTATTGGAAAGGATTAATCCAGTTGCATACCGGTTGGCCTTACCTCCCCAGTTGAGCCGAATCTATGATGTCTTCCATGTATCTCTTCTTAAAAAGTATGTACCTGATAAGAGACATATTTTGAATTGGGATGCTTTACAGGTCCAGTAAATGGGAGGAATAATGATAGAGCCATTAAAAATCTTGGAGAGGCACCAGTGCCAATTGCACAACAAAGAGGTTGATCAATGCAAAGTACAGTGGAATCAGTATGATGAAAAGAATGCCACGTGGGAAGATACTAGGGAAATGCAACAGTTGTTTCCTTTTTTGTTTTAAACTAATCATGAACCATAAACTCTTTTGGATACATTCAATAAGTGCATCGGGATGATGCACAAATTAAGGGGGGGAGGATGTCACAACCCTCCTTTATCACTTTTTGATTTCATACAATTCTATTATATTTCTGATTGAGCTATTGAAAATAATTGAATGAATATTATAAAAGAATAAATAATGGACCCACATACACACTTGGAGAATATAATTCAAAAGGCATTATTTATTTTTATTTTTATTTTTCCCATTCCCAATTATGGCACATGTTGTAAGAGAAATTAGAAGCTTCTAGAGGAACATCCAATACCTTGCATGTAACTCCCCCACTAGGATATTAATCAATTTTTCATGGGTCCAATATTGGAAAAGAATCTCATCCTTAATTAATTTCTCTAGATTGTGGAATTAAGGGATTTTTTCCTATATATTGTATGCAAGTTTTCAAAAGAGGGAGTTGATTATTCTTTGAAAACGTTTGCTCAAATAAGTTTGTTTTTAGTAGTCATATTTTCTTTTCGAGAATAGTTAAGGTTGTTTTGAAGGAATTTTTCCAAGCTTGCAAGAAATGATCAAGGAAGGCTAGGCTTGAAGATTTAAAGAGGATTCAACATCAAAAAGCTTCTCCAGGTTCCCTCTTTGCATTTGTTAATTCCTTATGTAAATTCTTTTTATTTTCAAGGAAATATCTCCTCCTAGATTCTTTAGTTGAATATAGTTTCTGAAAGAAACCATTTCTTAATTGTAGATAGAAAGGAAATCTATTTTTCATTAAAGAAATGCAGTGATAAAAATTTCTTTTCTTTTTAAAATACAAATGCAGATTTCTCTTTATTTGTTAATCTATTTATTTAATCTATTTAAAAGAAAGAAATCAGATTCTGCTTTTTTGTTTTTTTCTTGAAATCCAGAGAAGATCTTGAAACAAAAAAAAAAGAAAATAAATCACGCTTTCAACATCTCTATTCTTTTTTTTTGAAAAACTTAAATTCTTTTATCTCTGTGAATAATTCTTTTTTTCCTATGCATATAATCATTTGTATTTAGGAATCTCACTATGTGAAATAGTATATCAAATATGATTTCTTCTCAATGTTGTTGTATAAAACCCTGTGGGAAATATTGTCTTGTTATTTAATTAATTTCAGAAATCTCTCTTTGTGAATACCAATTTCCTAGAAATCTCATAAAAAAATTTATTATCTCGAAGACAGATTTGCTAAATATGATCTTTGTGAAATAAAAACAAAATATACATGTACCTATCTCTAAGGAGATTTAGCTCTCTATTGTACTGCTGCTTCGAATTCAAGCACAGTGTATTTCCTTGGGCTCCTGTGAGATCATCTGAAATAACTTCCTCTATTATCTTCCATGCTTGTGAATGAATTATTATTCTTATTTCTTTTTTATATATAATAACACTTGTTATAGAAATATGCCCTCTTATATCTTTAAACAGAATGGAAATAGAAAAAAAACCCTACATATATATATATATATATATATATATATATATATATATATATATATATATATATATGTATATATATAAATATATATATTTTTTATTAATTTATACAAAAAAATGGTAATCAATAAACAAATAATGTATGTTGCAAGTCGTGCCCAGAAGTTTCTTCCGGCAACGTGCAGAGGGAAGGCAGCGTAAAAGTAACCGCCGGGGAAGTGGTACCCTCCACTTCCCCTGCGGTCACTGTTACGGCAGTGGCCGCAGGGGGAGTGGAGGGGCCCACGATGTCCCCTCATCCCTACGGGCCTGCACTTGCAGGTCCACAGGGGTGATGGGACCCATGGCCCCCACCCGCCCCGCATTAACCTTTTAAAACAAAGTTCGTTTTTCTTTTTATTTAATTAGATTTTTTTTAATATATATTGCAAATTAAAAATTGTTAAAAATTACTTTAGTTTAAATTTTAAGTTAGCAAATTAAAATTAGGAAAATTTATAAATAATTAGGATCATTGTGTAGTAAATTGGTAATTTTAAATAAATGTATATAATTGGAATCCCTCAATCCATTTGAGATTTATTGGGTTATTTGGTCGGTAGTTTTAGATTCATTATAGGTAATTAATTTATATTATTATGATTTGATCCAAAATTTGTCTATGTCTAAACTAATTGCTATTTTTGGAACCTGTGACTCTATAATTAATTATTCTCGTGGTAGGAATAAAACATTGCTTAATCTTGCATGTAAGTTACACTATTCTTGTATCATGCAAATTACTTATACATTAATTGCATTTATTGACGTTTTCATCTCCATGCAAGTTACACGTTTTTAATTATCAATATGCAAGTTTCATAATTGTCATTATTGTGTAAGTTAGATTTCAAGTTGAATTATTAAATAGTTTAGTTGTAGAAAAATGGTATTTTTTTATTATCAAGTGGTACATGAATGCCATCGAGGTAGTTATTTCAATTAATCAAACTTTGCAATGTCTAATTACGTACATTCATTTCATAATTGGTTCCAAGCATGATGTTTTTCATAGCTTCTTAGTTAGAAAACTAAATAAAGGAAGTCGGAAAACCAAAACCTAGCAGCGTTCGGTATATACAGTGCCTCTATGTCATGCTTACGGGTAATGTTGTCATGTTGAACTACTACACTTAACGCCTAATAAAGCTGCATCAACGACGTCTGTGGCATCCTCCCTATAAATCGTCGGGGAGTAATAAGGGACACTTGGAAGTTAAAATCCAAGGGGCGGGTAATCCCCCTTGGATCGATAATCTAACAAGATAATCCTTAAATGATTTCACATCCGTTGAGTTAAACCATAGTAAACCCCTTAAGGTTGATTGAGTGAAATGCTTTTATGAAATTGATTTAATCTTGAAGAGTTGTTGACGATTGACAATTTGGTCAAGGGTGACGCTTATGATAGGTATTAGGATCTAGTTGTTTTAGGCCACAAGCAATAGGCCATCTTGAGCCTTTTCTTAAGTGCTACCATTGTGGGTAGCAACCATAGAGAAACTGTCTGGGATATTGACCCTAGAAAGGGTTGCGTACCCACTAATTAGTTTACATCATACCATAGAGTAGAGAATAGAACTACATACTTTATGCCTTGATTCCATGCTGAAACGGGTATGAAGGCAGTCTAGGGACGGAGTTGTCCCTAGTACTCAGGCATTCGTGGGTGGGGTCTAGGTTTGGTAAGAAGAAGGATTGAGAAGATTCCTAACTTGAAAGATAAGTGTAATAAAAAGGGAAAAGTAATTCAATGCATACTCGGTAGGAATCCCATATGGATTTGCTTGATTTCCCGAGGCTTTAAGCCAAATTCCGAGGCGGAACTCAAGCTTGTATTATGTTGTTTTGATTACTCCTAAGGACAGTGACCTTGGTGCACTCCTATTATAGGAGTGTAGTACTTAGTGAGTGACTCAGGATCCGAATGGTCCCGATGAGTCTAAGTCCCTAGCCAGAGCACCTCCTATCCCAATTGGATAGATGCCTACCCCGTATGGGTAGATGCCTATCCCACATTGGATAGATGAAATCCCCTGCTCCGTATGGACAAATGCCTAACCTGTATGGTTATATGCTCATCCTGGATGGATGAATGCCTAATCCTAATGGATGGATGCCTAGAGTATGCGATTGAATCAAACACAAATGATTAAATTAAACTAAAAAATAAGAATAGTCAAATTTTGTTGGGTTAAACAAGGTGGGTTATTACAGAAAGAGAGGTAGAGATAGGGATAGAAAGAACATATATAGAGGTATATATAACATGGAGAAAGATAGGGAGGGTGAGAGAGATGAAAGGAGAGAGGAAGAGGGATAAATAAAGATTGAAAGAGGGAGATAGTGAGATAGTGAGAGATAGCGATTAAAAATGTGATTTTTTGACCTTTGTGTGCATTCAATATGATTTTCCCTTTGCATGAGAAGGTTATGAATTGAGAATATTCTCTATTGTTTTGTGTTACAAAGCTTTTTAAATGGGATTCTTGGAGGCTCTATTTAACTACTATGATGAAATTGGTTTGGATCCACTTTTATTAAGGGATTGAAAGTGCACCACTTTCACTTGCATTATTAGACCATTTATGGGTAATAAAATTATTTAGTATTCAGACCAGTAGATATGATATTAATTTGTATCATGAAAAAATTTAATGCAATTTTTTTTCTCTTCTTTGTTGCGATTTGAATATGAGTAAATTTGAAAATTGATTGTTGTGCATAGCTTTATTCAAGAACATTATTGGAAAATATAATAAAGGTTTAGGAAGATATTATTATACAAAAGGGAATTTTTGAATTTTTTTTTTATATAATCATAATTGTGTTCTATTATTTAAGAATTGTTTGACAAGTAGAGTCAAATGTTAAAATTTGGCTTTAAGATTGACACACTCACAATATGATAATATCTTCAAATTAGTTTCCATTTCATGTGATTTTGTAGAATCTTTATGAGATGTTGTTATTGATGATAAGCATTAATAATATATCTTAAATATATATTTAAAAGATGCTTTAAGTGTTCATGTTAAATTTTTTTACGATGGATTACATTTTTTAATGTATTTAATTAAGATTATAAAACATAGAATTATTGTTTATTCATCAAAAGAATTATTTCATTTATTACATATCTTAAAGAGAGAGAGAGAGAGAGTTATTGAAACTTATCTTATTTTCCTTTTTTCTTTTAACCTTCAAATGCAAAAAAAACTTCTTTTAAAGGATTTGAATATTATTTCCTACACCATTTTTGTTATTCTCTTTTTTAATTGTTGTAAAGTATCCCAATGTTCATATACCACAAATTTAATTGTCGTATATTTGATTGAATTATTTTATCACTTTACAAAAAAAAAATTAAAAAAAATTTAAAAAAATCTCATCCCAGGTTGCTCACATTCAAACTGTGCCTTTTTCCCTAAAAAATACTTAGAGTTGAATCATCAATAAGATTTTATTAATTTCACTAATGTTTAAATTATATTTTATCTAACTTAATTTGCACTTAAATAAAACCTAGATAATCCCATGTAGAAAAACTTATGACCAACACATTTCATGCTTCTGATCTCCTATTTTTTTAAATGTGTAGACAAGTGGTATTATCAATCTATGCCTAATGTTTTCATCTCATTAAATTGGTATTAAATTGTCTATTCTATTACAAATTATTGTGCAGTTCTAATTTTTTTCTTTCTATTTTATAAAGTTTTATTTCAATTTAAAAAAATTCACTTACAAAAATGTTTTAAGATGATAAGTTTTTATTATCATATTGTTAAATATAACTAAAATATTATCCAATCACATAACATAAAAAATAAAAATTAAATGAATTTCAAACTTTCTGTTATGATTTATAAAAGTAAATAAAAAAATTAATGTTTCTGATTTCAAAGTGAAAACATTTTGAATGGGCAAATTTGTATTATGTTTAGACCACACATACATCTCAAATGGACTTCAGGCATTTTGGGAGATTCTTGATAAAGGCATATTTATAGAAATATTTTATTTGTAAAAATAAAAAATAATTACTCTTATTAGATATAAAGGAAATATTTGACCTATGGCCTTTGCAAACACATGGTAAACAGATTGTAGCTATGGTGGGAAATGCGGCATGTGTAGGGGAAAAAAAGCGAGACTAGGTTAATCATGCCCTAATCCTACCTTTCGACACACATTACGGAATACGAAAGAGCCTAGAGATATCGCACAATTGGCTACTTCTTTTGGTGAAAGAGAGAGCCACGGGATATCTATTAGGATTTCTATTCCCTTGTTGAAATTGTAAGATCAAGTAATGCAAGTTCAAACCCTAATCTCAAAATGCAAGTATGAACTAATAACAAGATTGCAGAATTGAGATTAAACAATGAACAGCTGTAAGTGTAAGGATAAAATAAGAATGCAGATATGTACCCGGAGTCGAAATCGGACTGAAAATGTTCGGGACGGGGGCGCGGGCGCCACTGTCCTGAAAACTGCACCGGAAACCACTGTTCTGCACCCTGAAACACTATCGAAAAGTCATCGGAAAGCTGTCTGTCCGGAGGACCAGGGCGCCCAGCGCCTCTGTCCCAGGGACCAGGGCGCCCAGCGCCCCTGTCCTGGTCTTCTGAGCTGCAATTTCACACAGGGTTCTGCCTCAGCCTTCTCTCTTCGGATCTGTGTCCCGCGACGTCGTCCGAATCCCGAAACCTGCAATAATATCTGAAAAGGGGGAGGGGCGGCTATATAGGGTTTTGCCTTAGTCAAACCCCCGCTTCGGTGATTTCCACCTCCATGAATAGCCAAGTTGTTTTGTAAAATGTATTGTGTGTGCAGACCTAGTGTGTGTGCAAGGTCCAAAATGCAAGAAAGCAAACTAGAGCAACCTAGAAAGTAAACCCTAATTGCTTGTAAATGATAATGTAAATGCTCTAAATCAAGATGCAATGTGATCTAAAGCATGAATAAATGATGTATCAAAGCTTATGCAAAGACATGAAAACAATACGAAATCATACCCAACCCTCGAGGGAGGAGTACGAGCCAATCTTCAGTCGGTAATCTCTTATTGTTCTTCAATGTCTTCCAAGCCCTAAGTGGATGAATGAATTTGATAGATTCTTGATAAAATGATGTTGAGTGTTGTTGAAGTCCTCAAAGATCTTCTCTTTCGTTGCATATGAAGTTCCTGAAAACAATAATCCGATCCCTTCAAATGAGGAAAGAGAGCTCTTATGTATGAAACCCTAGGTCGTAAATTCGTATTTTGGCCGACCTAGAGATTGAATATCCCACCAATTTCTTGGGGTTAAGCTTTATTTTATGATTGGATCGTGCTCCCAAAATTTCGGGAAAAATGTCCAGGACCATGTTGCACGGGCGCCATGGTCCCGACAACTTTTCACCAAATTTTCAGGGCCGTCGGATATGATGATTTTAGAGAGAATCCCGAAGTTACAGGTGATTTCGAGATGTTTAGACCCCGAAACCAACCCCCCCAAAGTTCGAAATAGGACTTAATTAGGGTTTTTGATTAAGTGGTGTAATAAAATGCGAAGGGCACGCTTTAGTGAAAGGGCCCAACTTTATGATGTAGAAAATGATGAAATAGGGCCTTAGACCTAATTAATTTGATTAATTAAGTGCTTAAGGAGAAATGCAATGCAAAATGCAAAATGCACTAAGGCGGGTGCTAAACTAGGTGCGAAATTGTACCACCCTAGCGAGTGCGTACAATTTACGACGCTACAGAAATAAATCCTAATTACAATCAATAGAAGAATTGAAAACAAGACACTCAAAATAAATGAAAATCCATCACCAATGCCTCTTTCAATTGACCTCCATTGTTCTCCTTTCTCCTCCAAATAGCGGATTTGTGTGGATCTCACCTACAAGTGCAAAAGCATGAAGGAAGATTGATTTTGATAGCACAAGGATTCTAGAAGTGTGGTTGATTGATCCCCTTTGATTGAAGAAACTCATCCAATTTATAGACAAATCAGAGAGAGGACTAGATTAGCATGAAATTGATATTAGAGGCAATTGATTTCAAAAATGGCAAAATTGAGTTGAAGGAAGAAGGTTATGACACCTTCTATGTCATGAATTATGACATATTGCCAATGCAAAGGTTAGAGGACTAAAAGCCTATGACATCTTGCTATGCCAACGGTATGACGCATGAGAAATTCATGCTTCCACCGAAGCACAAAAATAGGGAGAGACTAGAGAGGAATTGATTAGGTGGAAATTAAATTTAGCAAATTAGAAAATGAGGTGGAAATTAAGAATTAGGAAAATTAGAAATGAGGTGGAAATTAGGAATCCATTAATTAATTCATGAAAGAGACCTAGGACTAAATAAATAGATTTATTTAACCCACAAAGAATAAGAAAAGGATTAAATGAACAAATCATAAAACCCTAGAAATAAGAGGACAAGGAATTAGGTCAAGACAACAAGAAATTAATGTAGGTTCGATCATGATTATGATTGACAAGGGACCAATGTTGATAAATGATTAAAATTGGTTGACAAAAATCAATGACAAATTGACCAAGATTGACAAGGAGATCAAATTGATAAGCGCCAATTGACGAGGAACAATGACTAATCGATCCAAATTGACATGATTGGCAAGTTGATAAGGATCAATGACAAATCGATCGCAAAATGACGAGATTGACAAGGACAAGGATCGATGATGAATCGATCGCAAAATGACGAGATTGATAATCGCAAATGATCTGATTCGAAAGCGATAAAAATGAGGAATGCAAAAGAAGGACTCAATGCTTGCAAATGATAAAGACCAAGTGCGCAACATAGAAAAAATGTTAATGCGATGCAAGAACCCTAAAATAAGGCAATGCGCAAATGTTAAAGTATGACTCCACAAGTGTTGACCATTTTTAGACATCTACAGAAGCATAAGAGCTGTCTATCACTACTCAACATTTTCAATCTTTTACTTTGGATTTGAAGAAAATAAAGAAATCTCGAGCAATGGGATTGCCAGTTGCTATGTTAGTTTCTCCTTTATTATTTGCTCTCCCAGACATATATTTTAATTGAAGAAAATATGTTTCAGAAAAGCTACTTGGAATATCCCCTAATCTCTCTGTTCTTAAAACTCATGTTGAATGGGAACATTTATTAGAAGTGATCCATTTCCCCTGTTCGATCCCGGCTTGCCTTTATTTGCTAGTATGGCCAGCCTCTTGATCGAATGGGTTCAAACTTCCCTTTCAATCCTTTTTATTTTGTAATATATTGAGCATATTTAATTTTCTTTATCATCTTCGTATGAAACAAGGCAGCCACTCTATTGAGAGTTTTTTTGTATTTAGTGTTTATTAGAATAGAAAACTTAGTTAGTTGTTTTGTGTGTCTCTGCAAAAGAGAAAAACAGAGCCGTCTTTTGTGTGTGAACAAGTTTACTGTTATAAGGGTTTCTAAGCTCAACTAATGTGAAACAGAGCAGAGTCTTATAAACATCGATACAGAAAAAGAGCAGTAACCCTGTTGACTTGACATGCATAGAAAAAATATGTTCTATTATTCTGTTATTTCTCTGCCTTTCTCTTCAATTCTTTGGTGATCAACTTTAGAACGATTAAAAGATGGTTTCATTTTCTAAAATTTATTTATTTACTTCAATTACTTAAGAGCTTCCACCGTAATATCAACAGCTTTTGAGATATTTTAATAAAATTATGTTCACAACTTTTAGTTCAGGCCATTAGTTGTATGCACGTCCCCATGATTCTATAAATCACCCGTCAAAAGTTTGCTATGATGGGCGGCCGTTATTTTCATTATTCTCAGGTACTGCTAAAACAAAATGGCCAAACAAAACCTATGATAATGATCTATGTATTTAGCCTGTTGGAGAAAACGATAACGAGATGCAGGATACACGCAAGAATTACGGACGAACCTTCAAATGCATATCTAAATACACAAATAGTCACAGGTCAAGATGTAGAACACCTTACATAAGTTGCTTGAAACATTAGTATGGATAGGTCAGAAAATGTGTGCATTCTTCACTACTGAAAATATAAGAGAATTCAAAACTTTTAGTAATGAGTATAGTTACTATATATATGGCTTAGCCACTAATGACTTTGATGAAACCTATCATAAAATTAATGATCTCTATGAAATTTGTGATAAAATTAATAACTTGGATATAATTATAAATTGACAAGATGTGATTATTCTTATACATATATTAAGTATAATTATGTAATGATTAGAATAACACATTAGAGTATGAAGTATATGATAACAAATTTTATTTAAATTGTAATATATTGATTATGAATTTGGCTATATTAGGGTTTGTGTCTTTATACTATCTTTTTTCTATCTTTATGAAAAATCATACCTTTCACACATGAAAACTTTAACCCTTCCACATTTATTGTGGGGTTTTAGCTGGTCCATTTTCTGGCTTCAAATGGCTTCAACACAATAGTTCATATTGGTGTTGATAGTTGGATGACTCTTTATAATGGAACCTCCAAACATGTGGACATCAAAATTTCTTTTGAATGATTCTCACAAGGCACACATCTTGATTCCTCAATCAAGGAGGTTTTACTCATCCCTAAGTTTAACAATGCATGTAAGTGGCTAGAGCATTTTACTTTTATAGGTATTTTGTTGGAATAATTCCCCTTGAAGCATGCTCTACAGTTGGGTCAACAAGCATTGGAACACACATGCAGTTTAGCTTGAAACTATCTGAAATATCAGGAAAGTGTTCTTTCTTTCTCATTTCACTAAGGCCAACAATGTTGATAGCATTCTCAAGCATTGTTTATGGATTTCCATGCATCCCTATTAGTTTATCATCCCTCGATGCAGGATTTCATCATATCATATGAGAAAAAACTTCATGTGCAAATTTATCCTACACTCATGGGTTTATCCCTTCCTTGCTAGAACTTTTAAGTACCATTACTACTTACATTGGGAGTGTAATTTGTGTTGAGCTTGATAGGTTCTATTAGTTTCATCCATAAATGTGTGTCCATGTCAAGATCAATTTGTCTAAGGGTTGAAAAGAATTTATGAAAATTTAGATTAAAAATATTAACTAAATAGATAGCATGTAGTATACCTCAATCTACCTAATACCTATTTTAGGTGAAAATACACTAAACACGAGATTAATTATCTCCCTTTTGTGGGCCCCTAGATCAAATCACCTCCTTGATTTGTTGAGGTTCCTTCTTTAAAAAATTAGAAAAAATGGACAATGATTTCACATCACGAAATAATGAGTGCTATCTCTATCAGTAGCTACACTAAAGCGCAAGCCACTTAGGATCAAAATCTACTAGAGTAATTTTCAAATATTGTAAACCATTCCTAGAATTAGAAATAGGTTTCACTACTAAAGAGCCTTCCTCTAGGAGATTTCCTTGGTTACCCCATCTAGCATCATTTTTATCTTCACAACCATTGGTTCTTGTTCACTCTCCCCCATCTAAATATCTATGACATTTTTGTATACCACCTAGAGTACTAGAGAAGAGAGAGTATGTTTTAGAAAAGAGATAAATGTCAATTCTCAACATCCACTTCAGTATTTTCTTCTCAAAATAACTTATGTAAAACCACTATTTTTTTAAGAGTTAAATAGTTATGAAATTCCTCTTTATTCTTAGTAATGAAATTTCGCTCTTGGAATGTCCAAGATCTTATTGACCTCCTTAGAATATATTCAATGTCGGACTCCTATGTAGTCAATTCATTCTCTCTTCTGGATTGTAGGCTATCATTGCAGTTCATACTCTCTTCCGGGTTGTAGTATGGATTTCTATGTAGTCAGTGAGACTCCTTTTGTAATGAGCAGTGTGCTCTAGGCTGTTACCCTTCCTGCAAGTGAAGGCCCCTCATTTGTAATCACATACTTACTGTAGACGTATTATCTGATTGTGGGTAGGATTCCCACCACGGTTTTCCCCTTTACTGGGTTTTCCATGTACAAATCTTGGTGTCATGTGGATGGTATTTATTCTCTAATTATTGCTTGTGTTTAATTGGTATATCTGCTATTTCTGTATTTGGTTTATGCATTCTGGTATTGATCTTTTGGGTTCTGGTATTAAATTTTTAATTGCTTAAGGTTCCAATAATCTGGTGACAACTGATTCACTGCCCCCCCTCTCAGTTGTCTTCCGGTTATTCAAACTGTCTAACAATTGGTATTAGAGCTCTGGTCCTTTCTGCAGAAGCTTAACCTCTTGAGGAAGATCCTATGGCAGCTAATAGTTCAAGTTCATCTAGTTCATCTTCTGCTATCTTTTGGATAGATATTCCTAGGCTTGATGGAACAAATTATAGAGTATGGAAGATTCAGATGGAGACTCATCTGAGATGTCTCGGTAAGGAAATTTGGGAAATCATAGAGAATGGAGTTACCCCTTTTAATCTAGCATCTGGCAATCCTCCTCCGGCAAACTTGGATAAGGAACTTGAGAATGATTGTAGAGCTAGAGAAGCCCTCTTGTGTGCACTTTCTGATTAGAAAATAATGGGATGAAATGAAAAATCATCAGCAAAGGCTATATGGGACAAGTTGGAGACTATTATTGAAGGCAACCCTACTATTAAGATTGCTAAACTTGATGGTTACCAGCTGAGGTATGAAAATTTGAAGATGGAAGACGATGAAAGGATTATTGCATTCATGGAAAGGATAAATGAAATTGTTATGGGAATTCAATGTTGTGGTGGATCTCTGAGTGAAGATGAAATAGTTTCTAAAGTTCTGAGAGCTTTTCCACTGGCTTATAAGATGAAGGCTATTGCAATTAATGAATTGAGAACAATGGCTAATACTTCTATCAATAGAGATACCTTGGTTGGGAAATTATCTACTTTTGAGATTGAAGAATTTGGACCTTCTCAAGCTGTGAAGTTTGAACCTACTTTTCATGAATTTACATCATCAACTGACAAGCAAGATTGGAAAGCTTTGTATGCAAAAGAATTGGATGATATGAAAAGGTAAGATGAATAATTTGAGAAACTTGAAGCCCTATTTGCTAGAAGAGTACCTAAAGGACTGGTAGGAAATGAGTATGAAGGAAAAGAACCTTTTCAATGTTTTGCATGTAATAAGATAGGTCATTTTGCATCTAGATGTCCTGAAAAGAATTCAAGATTTGAAGAAAGAGATAGAAGATCTTTTAAGCCTAACCCTGGATATCAGAACAAGCATAAGTACAGGAAAAATAGAGATAAATCATGTTACTTTGCGGATGAGTAAGGTGTGACTGATTCTGATGATGAACCGACACAACTCTTCTAGTGGTTCTGGCAATGGAAAGGAATGGGTGTTCTTGACTATCAAGGAAGATGTTCTGGTACTAGAAGAGAATGTACCTGAAGAGAAGGCACTTGCTGCTAAAATTGAAGATAAGGATGAATGGGTAATTTATAGTGGATGTTCACATCATATGACTGGAGATAAAAGGAAGTTTCTATCTTTGCAAGAATTTGATGGTGGTCTAGTTAGATTTGGAGATGACAAAGCGCATATCTATCAAGTATAACTTTTTGAAGGAGAAGGTGGAAGAAAATGAAGTTAGACTGGTTTATGTGAACACTAAAGAGCAGATTGCAGACATTTTCACTAAACCTTTGCCTAAAGAATCATTTGAGTACCTAAGAGACAGATTAGGGGTTTATGCCCCTTTGGTAGAAGACCAATTGATGCTATTTGGCATCAGCCTGGTATGCATTATCAAAGATATTATTCATTCGGGATTGATGTGGGGATGCTACTACTTAGGGGGAGTAGTTAGTTTTGTGATTCGGTGATTTATGTTTTTGCTTTGATATTTTTGTCAGATCTTTGGCATTGATGTCAAAGGGGAAGAGATGTTCATGTGAAAAGCTTAAGGGATATATACATTAGGGGGAGAAATTTGCAGAACTTAAGTGAGATATCATCTACAAGGAGGGTATGGATAAAAAATTCATTGCTATATTCTTGTGTGGGAGATTTGTTTGGCATTTCTTGGCACTTGGATGTTTTTCAAATCTAGTGTTGCCATCAAAGCCAAAGGGAGAGATTGTTGGCCATTTGGAGGAATTGATTATGTGTTGCATTGATGTTTTGTCATTGATGTCAACACTAGCTATTTGGTTGCTTTACTGGTATCCTTCTGGTCTCGGTAGGATGTTTGGTTTCTGGTTGGATTAGATCATGATGATCCGGTATGCTCCGGTATGTTTTGGCTTATGGAATTGGCTTAGATCTTCTATTCATGCTACTTAGATTCATGTTCAGTTAGTTGGTTTTTATTTGGTGATCGGATGATATCTTGTATGCTAGTAAGCTTGGTTTGTTGATCTAATGAGGGTTTCACCGACAAAAATTTATTGAAGATCTTTGATGTTATGCATAAGTGGTTTTGGTGTGGCTTATAGTAGAGATTCAGGATGTTGATGGTGATCGTGTTTGAAACTTGGTTGATTGGGATCATTGCTTTAGCGTGTGTGGACCTATATTGGGTCCGGTTTATCTCAGTTATGGACCAGCTTAATGTAACATGTTGATTGGACTTCTTGATGTGTTTCTGGGATATCTTATGGGTTGGATATTGTTTGTTTGGTCTCAGGCCAACATGTTTTGTAATTATGTAATTGCTTTATTGTCGTATGGCTGGCCTTATTGTTTGTGGTTGAGGGTTTGTGTATATATGAGGTAAGATCTCATTGTAGATCATATGTAAGGGATATAGGAATATGGTATAGGAGCGAATAATGTAATAATTATTCATGCAGAGGATTTGGTCGATCATTGGTGATCGAGTTGGGTTTATGTAAGAGGATTTATTCCTCCAGTATGGAGCTTAACTTGAATTGTACTCAAGCATAGGAGATGCTATCATTGCAGTTCATTCTCTCTTCTGGATTGTAGTCTGGATTTCTATGTAGTCAATGACACTCCTTTTGTAATGAGCAGTGTGCTATAGGCTATTGGACTTCCTGCAAGTGCAGGCCCCTCATTTGTAATCACATACTTACTATAGAAGTATTATCTGACTGTGGGTAGGCTTCCCACCATGGTTTTCCTCTTTACCGAGTTTTCCACGTACAAATCTTGGTGTCATGTGGATGGTATTTATTCTCTAATTGTTGCTTGTGCTTAATTGGTATATCTACTATTTTGGTATTTGGTTTATGCATTCTGGTATTGATCTTTTGGGTTCTAGTATTAAAGTTTTAATTGCTTAAGGTTCCAGTAATCTGGTGACAACTGATTCACCCCCCTCTCAGTTGTCTTTCGGTTATTTGAACTGTCTAATAAAACTAACTCATCCATAATGCCAAAAACATAACCAAATAAGATAACAACATCAAACAACATCAGGAGCACTTTCTGGACTTGAACACTTCGATAACAACCAATAGAATAACTGCAACATCAACACAACAAGATATCTTTGCACCACATACATTTCAGACCGACAACTATCCAAAACAACAAGTTTGACATCAATGACAACCACAACAACACATACTTCCAACACTTATCACTTTAAATGTATGGTCACCTACTATAATTATTTTGGTGCCATGCATACAAGCACGCAACCTTAGAGCTTTGCATAGTTATTTCAACTCTTGAAGATAACCCCTTTTTTTATTGTTTTTAAAGTGAAGGTGGTTCAAACTTCATCATTAGAAGAAATCAATAATAACTATTCCACCATAAGTACTCATATCAAATCCATACAACATTTTCTTAAGATTGAGTATAGATCCTCTAGAAGTTTCTTTTAAGATCTCAAACCTCATCATACTTATAATGGCATCAATGAGATCAAGGATTTGGGTCTCTCTTCATTCAATCAATTATCATACTCTTTTCAAATTCCTTTACTTGCACTACTATTGATGTCATCAATCTAGTGCCTTTAGGATTTTCAATTCCATTTTCTATGTTATTGTTGGAAACATGACATGTGTTGTGATTGATGTCAAACTTGTTCAGATGTAGACATGTTCTATATGGTTTGAAAATGAATGTTCAAATGTTTCTATTTTGTTTGGTGGTAATATTGAGTTAATATGAGGTGTTTTCAAAAGGCTACTGAAGTGAAAGTTATAATATGTAGGAAAGAATATTTAATCTTTATGGAAGAATGTTCTGCATTCCTTTGATTCTTGATGATGTTGGCTTACAATTCTAAGGATATTGTCTATTTACTATGGATGTTTCACTATCATTCTTTCAACTCCTCAATTGCTCAAATGATAAAGTTGGTTGTGATAGTTTGTTGAAAGTGAGGTTGTCTGCCAGGACTAGGACTAGTTTAGAGAATGCTCTACATTTCTCCACTATGTTGCTTCAACTTTTGTGGCTTGGTGGAGATGTTCATGTGGTTTGTCCAGTGTTCTAGTTTATATTTTTAGTGTTAGTTTGTTTGGAAAGTGTAGTTATGTTGTTATGTTTTCAGCTCTATCAACTATGTTGGTCTCTAGCTAACTCAGTTGATTTATCTTATTTGGATCATGATCTTTTGGTCTAGATATGATTTGGAGGCTGAGTTAGAATTTGTATATGGGTCTCACCGTGGCATGTGTAGATCCATATTGTATAATTTACATTGGGTGATACTTTTTGGCTGAAGAGGTAACTTGCTTCATTACTTCCTACATGTGACATTTGATGGTAAGTTTGGAGGATTTTATAACATGTGTTATATTGGAACTAACTTAGGAAGATGTTTTGTGATGTATTTTGCTCCTCTTTATCTCCTAGAGTGGACCACTCTATCTATGGTTAACCTAGTTGAGGGTATTAATGTATAACCTATTATAAATGGATGTGTGATGCATGAATTGGTGTGTGAATTGTTGTGAATTGGATGCAAATGATATGCAAGTGCAAGTGAAGAAGAAAAAGTGTGAGTTTTAGTCCGTGATGAGCTTTGATGAGCATATCGATCTAGTATGACAATGTTTTGAGACAACGAGTGATGTGTGATATGTTTTCCATGATATTGTTCACTTGACACAATGTTTCAATAATAGTTTCATGATTAGGAGATCTTGTTCATTGAAATTGATTATTTCACAATACCTATCAAAAGACACTAAGTCCTTTAAGAGCTTGTGCACTTTTTTGTATTTTTCCCTAAGATTGTGCATCTTAGTTACAACACAAGTCCCTTGTATCTACCCTAAGGTTTTTCACCTTATTTTTATAAGCCCATTCAAGAGAAATGAGACCCTTGGCCTTGAGAATTAGTTATTCAAATTGTGAGTGTGATTATCACTATGGTTTTTCTCTTCTTTGGTTTTCCACATAAATATGGTGTTCTTGTGTGGGTTGTGCTTTGTGGTTTCCTGTTTCATAATTGTAGAGATAATTGTGATTTTATGTCTAAAGGATTATTATTAATCTATTTTAAGGTCCAAATTGATTCACGACCCACTCAGTCTTGTGGTGTGTTAAAAAATTGGTGTCAGAGCAAGGTTCCTTTGAGATAAGATTAACAACTTGAGGTAGGTCCAAGATGGAATAGGACATATATTTCAAGGCACCAAGGTTTGATGGGACAAATCATTCTACTTTGAAGTCATAGATGGAATATCATTTGAACTCTCTATTTCTTGGAATATGGGTGTAGCATCATAAATTGTACACTCTTAATTAGGTTGTCCAATTCCACACTTAATTAGCACTCACCTTAGTACGTCCCATTATACTATGCATTATAAGACTTTCTTAGGCATTTAATTAACAATTTAATTACCATAAATTGGGCCCTTGATCTTAGGTGTGCCCTGTTTTATTATGTCATCCTAATTTAATTTGAATCTTACCCCAATTTCAACTTTCAAAGCATATTCCACATATCTATGTGTTAGATTTGTGTGAATATTATCATTGTTGTCATCGATGTCAAAACTGGTGATCCAGTTGTGACTGAATGTGGTATATTGAGAAAACATAGAAGATAGATATGTATTTGATATCAAGTAGTAAGGCATATATGGTTTACAGGAATATTTTCCAGAAGATCTTCCTCTCCAAAATCTTGTGTTTCTCAAGTATCATGGTTTTTATCATGTCCCGGTATTAGTTGTGATATTTGTATTTCTAATTGAATGTTTGTATGAGTTTTATACTTCAAAATCTGTGGCATCTGTATCTTGAAGATAGGAGTTGTTATGCTTGGAATTTGTTCTTATGGATTCATATCCATGGGTCCGATAGACCCTTGTTTTGTTCCAGTAATTGAGGTGTGTGCTCTAGCAAGAGAAGTGTATGAAGGAAGCGTGTAGAAGATCTATGAAGGCCAACTTGATTACCTATTTTGGTCGGGGAATTTTTTGGTAGCGTGTTGGTCTGAGGAATGTATTATTGTATATATTTTATGTTTGGCCGACATACTATCTTGGTGTAAGTGCTTACTGATATATATATGTTTATATATGTGAAAGAATATATAGATGTGTGCGTGTATGTGGAGATGTATGTGAGTGTGTGAAGGAGAGTAGAAGAGAGTGCAGAGTAAAGAAGAATAAGACCAGTAGAGTGAAGGTGTATGTGTGAATGCAGTGTTTCAATAATCCCTTACTAGATCTGCTACAAGCAATTGGATTGATAGATTAAGGATCGTAATGTAGTAACCCCTTATCGAATTTGCTACAAGTAGTTGTGAATAGGTTGGAGAGATCCTTTACCGGATCTACTATGAATTAATGTGTTGATATCTTAGATACCTTGGAACTGATCTCATGCATTTGGAGATGCAAATTTTCCTCAGTTCACTTATTTCTATTGTAGTGAGCATTTTGACAATGAGTCGTCTTATATTTAAGCAGTAAGCCAACTGACAGTGAGCTACCCTTTTGTAAACACCTTATAACTAGTTATATTATCTTGAGAGTTAATGCTATTTGTGGTTTTTCCCATTTGGATTTTCCATGCATAAAATCTGGTGTTGATTTTGTGGTTATGTTTTCCATTTAATCTGCACTAGCTGTTTATGTTTATGTGATTAATTGCTAAAGTTAATATATTTGAAAGGAAATACAAGAGCAAGGAAATAATAATAAAATCCAAGTAAGTTTATTGATAAATTAAATGTTAACAAGAGAAATGAAAAAAACCTTGGAGCAATCACCCAAATGTGAAGAAGGAGGCACAAGAACTTTTGAAAGGGGAAAAGAAAAGAAAAACCCATTGTGATATTATGAATGAGGCAATGCCTAAAATGAGAGAGAGAGAGAGAGAGAGAGAGAGAGAGAGAGAGAGAGAGAGAGAGAGAGAGAGAGAGAGAGAGAGAGAGAGAGAGAGAGAGAGAGAGAGAAGCTCTTTACAATAATTTCATTAAGAAGAAATGAGAGAGGAGACATCTCTTAAATAGAGATGAGGAGAGGAGTTACAAAGTAACTCCCAAATCTATGAATGCCACCATTCATAAAATGTGTGTGCCATGTGTCCACATCCTCTTATGGAGGAAATCTAATATTCCTTAATAAAGGAAAATAAAAAGAAATGACTTGTCCTCAAACATGTACTAGAGGACAAATTACATGTAGGAATTCCAAAGGAATGTCCTAAACTAAATACAAATAAACCTAAGCCAAGTAAATATTAAATATTCTAACACCCCCCCTTAAGCTTTACTTGGGGATTTTACATCAAACCCTTCAATGGGTTGCAATCCAAGATTTTTACAATGAAATTGGAACTTTTCTTTACAAAGTGGCTTGGTCAAAATATCTGCAACTTGGTCTTCCCCCTTGCAATAAAGGAGTGAAACTTTCTTGTCTTCAATTTGTTCTCTAATAAAGTGGTGTTGGAGAGAAATGTGTTTTGTCTTTGCATGGAAAACTAGATTTTTAGCCAAGGCAATGGCACTTTGGTTGTCACAATACAATTGAGTTGGTTCGTGTTGAGGTAGACCCAAATCTTCAAGTAGTCTTCTAAGCCACAAGACTTCTTTGGAAGAATTAGTGCATCCTTTGTACTCAGCTTCAGCGGATCCAAGAGAGGTAGATTGTTGCTTTTTACTATTCCAAGAAATTGCTCCTGAATCAACAAAAAAAACAATAACCACAAGTAGATTTCCCATCATTGGGATTTCCACCTAGATCGGAATCAGTAAAACCTTTTAAAGTAAAATCAGAATTTGCATCATAAAACAAACCTACATTAATATTTCCTTTAATATATCTTAAAATTCTTTTAGCAACTTTAAAGTGTGTTTGTTGAGGTTTAGACATGAATCTTGAAACCAAACCAACACTATAAGCAATATCTGGCCTAGCAAGAGTTAAATAATTCAAACTTCCAACTAATTGTCTATACAAAGTAGGATCAACAAGAGGAGTTTACATATCAAGCATTAACTTAGTGCCTAATTCAATAGGGATTGAAACATGGTCAGCATCATTCATGTTAAACTTATCTATGAGATCTTGAGCATATTTACTTTGAGATAAGAAAATTCCTTTAGAGGTTTGCCAAATTTGCATTCCTAAGAAATAATGTAAAAGACCTAAATCAGTCATTTGAAAATTTTGATTAAGTAGAAACTTAATATTAAAAATCAAAGTATTGGAACTTGAAGTAAGAATCAAATCATCTACATACAAGATAATAATGATAATATCATCTTCACTATGTTTAATATACAAGTTAGGATCATTTTTACTTCTAATAAAGCCTTGAGAAAGAAAGAATGCATTAATCTTTGAATACCATTCCCTAGGAGATTGCTTTAATCCATAAATTGATTTCTTTAATTTGCAAACTAAGTGTGCATTACCTTCTATAATAAAACCAGGAGGTTGAGACATATAAATTTCTTCATGTAAATCACCATTAAGAAAAGCACTTTTAACATCCATTTAGTGAATAGGCCAATTCATTCTAGAAGCTAAAGCAAGCACAAGTTTAATTTTAGGCATTTTAGCAACAAGAGAAAAAGTCTCAGTATAATCTAAGCCTTCAATTTGAGAAAAACCTCTAGCAACTAATCTAGATTTAAATTTACTAACTTGATTATTAGCATTCAGTTTAGTTTTATAAAGCCACTTGCAAGAAACAAGATTTTTACCATGAGGCAAGGGAGCTAAATCCCAAGTTTGGTTAGAAATTAAAGTATCATATTCTTCCTTCATTTCTTTTTGCCAATGTGGTTGATTTTTATCTTGATCAAATGTTTTAGGATCATTAGAATTCATAATAGTAGTCATTAAAGCAAAACTACAATAATTAACTCTTCTAGCTTGAGTTCTATCCATTCTAGCTAAGTATTCATCACTATCTTGAATTAAAGATTTAAACCATTTAGGTCTTGTTTTAGAAGTAATGGATTCATCACTAGAAGAAGAGTCATGAGGAGTAGAGTTATTATTATCATCATCACTATCACTAGAAGGAATAGAAATAGATGCATTAGGAGTAGGGTTAAGAGAAGGAGGTTGGTCCTCCACAAGCACAACTTTTCTTTGAGCAAGTTCATCATCCTCCACTTTAGAACAATCATGAATGCCTTTTTCTTCAATACAAACATCTCTTGCAACTTTTACCCTGTTAGTAATAGGATTGTAGACTCTATAACCTTTAGTATTTTCATCATAACCAACAAAAATAAATGGAGAAGATTTAGCATCTAATTTTTTTCTTTTCTCCTTAGGCTTGTGAACAAAAGCTATGGAACCAAAAATTCTTAAATTCTGCAAATTGGGCTTTCTACTAGACCAAGCTTCTTCAAAAGTTTTATCCTTTAAGGCTTTGGTGGGTGTTCCATTAATTAAATAAGTGGCACAAGCCATAGCTTCAGCCCAAAACTTGTAATACATATTTTTTGCATGCAATAAACATCTAGCCATTTCAACAATTGTCCTATGCTTCCGTTCCGCCACACCATTTTGTTGTTGTGTATAAGGAACGGTAAGCTCATGTTTAATTCTAAAAGATTTCAAATAAGCATTAAATGCATTATTGACATATTCTCTTCCATTGTCAGTACGAAGAATCTTAATTTTAGAACCAAATTGCCGTTCTACAAACATATGAAATTCAGTAAACACATCAAGCACTTGATCCTTACTATGAAGGAAATATATCCATGTTCTTCTTGAAAAATCATCAACAAAGGTAAGTGCATACCTTGAACCTTTGATGGAGGGATTCTCCATGGGACCCAAGAGATCACTATGAACTAAATTCAATTTAGTATATGCCCTGCAGGATTGACCATGAGGAAAGGGTTCCCTATGCATCTTACCACTCATGCAACCATTGGAAACAATTTGAGAAGGAACAATAGTAGGCAATCCATCAACCATATTTGCTTTTTGCATCAATGAAATATAATCAGAATTGAGATGGCCAAGTCTTTCATGCCATATAGTAAAATCAACAGTAGTAAGCAAAGAATACTTTGGAGGAGCAAATTCATAGAACTTGAATAAGTTATCACTATCCATTTTAGCAGTAGCAATAACATGATTAGTGTTTGGATCAATGATATAACATATGCCCCTATAAAAGTTAATCTTATAATCTTGACAAAGTTTAGGAACTGAAATCAAATTTGATTTTAATTCAGGAACATAAAGAACATCATGTAATTTCCCATTAGGAACATTCACATTACCAATAGCTTCAACTTTGCAACTATGATTATTAGCTAATTGAACAGGAATATTAGAAGTATCAGGATGCAAAGATTCAAAACATTCTTTATGAGAAGTAACATGCTGAGATGCACCAGAATCAATAATCCACTCAAGTGGTTGAGAAACTTTATAAGTACATGTAAATGCATGACAAGATGAATTACCATTATTATTACCTTTCTTATAATGAGGTTTATGTTGTTGATTATTTTGATTATTTTGGTTCATGGGCTTTTTACCATTTTGCTTCTTAAAACAATTATTAGTAATATGTCCATCTTTCCCACAATATGTGCAATGAGTTCTTGTTTGAGAATTATTCCTTTGATTATTGTATGTATTATTATGATTATTATTATGAGAATTGTTATGATAGGATTTAGAATGAGATTGATAATTAGAGGATTTGTGATTATTATTATAATTACGATTATGATTATTATTATTGGATCTAAAATTATTATTATGATTTTGATTTTTAGACAGAAAAGCATGTTCACTACTTTTAAGAGTACCATATTGAATTAATTTAGCTTCCTCTTGACGTAATAGATTACGAAAAATATCATAAGTTAAATGAGTAGCTAAGCTAGGAATAGCAAGTTGAGCATGAATATTCATAATAAATTGCTAAAAATTGACGAGGAAGACATTTTTTAAGAATAAAATGAATTAAACGTAAATTAGCTAACATAACTCCTAAACCAGTTAATTGATTATTAATAGAATCAAACTTTAATAAGAATTCATCCATGGTTTTAAAATCTGTATACCTGAGATCTTCGAGTTGATCTTGAAGTTGAATTTTTCGAGATTCATTTGAACTATCATAAGTTGTTTTTAAAATTTCCCAAGCTTCATACACTTTTGTACAATTTCCAATTAGAACATACAAATCAGGAACCATGGAAATGCCAATTAAACCAAGTGCTTCCTCATTTTGAGCCTTCCATCTATCTTGGTTGGCTTGAGGAGCAGTTGTAGCGGGCTCAAAGGTTTTATCAGTTGCAACATCCCAAAGATGCTTGAAACGAAAAACAAAAGAAATATGTGTTTTCCAGGAATGATAATTAGAACTATTAAATTTGATTTCTGGAATTAATGTAGACATGATAGCAAAATAATTATGAATAAATAATGAATAGAAAAAAAATTATCCCCTTTGATTAAAAAAAAAAATGAACCTCCTTTGAATAAAATTGAATCAAATATAATAACTTTTTAAAAAAATAATAATTTTTTTTACAAAAATATTTATCAAAAGAAATGTTATTTTAAAATAACAAATTTAATGTCCAAGGGGTTGACCTTAACTGGTTAAAACACTGGGTCTCATTATGGAGACCCAAGTTCAATTCCCAATAGGGACATCTGAAGTGGAATTCTACGCTGTGACTCTTGGCCTTCCATAGGATGGGGAAGGTCTTGGGTCAATCTAATCAAACATAATAATAATAAAAATTCAAAGATATGTAATGGGGATGGGGCCCCCTACTGTGTCCCCACTAGTTCATAGCTCCAGTCAAAAGCTATTCAGACTTCGGTCGATTACCGATCAAAAAAAAATAAAAAATTAAGAAATTTAAATTTAAAAAAACTCAAATTTTAATTAAACAAACTTTTTGTTAGAAAAAACTTCAACCCTTTTATTAATAATAAAACAAATTTTATTAAAACTCTATTAAAAACCTTATGTAAAAAAACATAAACTTTGTTTTTGAACTTTTAAACTTTTTACATGTGAGAAAATTTTATAATTTTTTTTTAAAACTTTAATACAAACTTTTTAAACTATTTTTTTTTTATATATTAAAATCTTTATAAACTTTTCTTTAAACTTTATAATTTTTTAGAAAGTTAACTTTATCATTTGAAAGGATTAAGAATGGAATAAAACAAAACTTAAACATTTTAATAAAGGAAAAGCATACACGCGTTAAACTTAAACTTTTATGAAAGGTTACAAAGAGGAAATATCAGAGGTGTTATAAAGAGGCACAGAAAGGTTACAAAGAGGAACAAAAAGGGCAGGAAAAAAAAATGATAACGTATGCAGGGACAAATGCAGAGTCGTTAAGGTTTGCAAAAATAATAGAGATGGGTGAGAGGTGTTATTTTGATTACTATGCTAAAATATTAAAATCTATTATTGTAAATGGAATGATTAGTTCAGAAACGTAAGCACGAATAAACCAAAAACTATTGATTGCAAAATTAAAAAAAACTACCGAATATTGAAAGCCTTTGAAAGAACTTTATTTCTTAAACAAAGAATCATGCAGTAGATAAAGATACAAAAAACTGAGAATGTAGGAACACGAACAACATATAAAGAAAATAAATTTACAGGTTAAGGGAGATAGCTTTGGTGAACAACTAAAATAATATATATCTTCCTTAACAAAAAGAATAAACAACAATAGATACTAAAGAAACAATCAGAATAACACAAAATACAGTCTCTCAGCTTGTTTTGAACTATTAATAGATTTAAGAAATAAGTAAAGAAAGTATTGGTAATAAACAAATACAGAACCTGCAGAAAATGTTAAACTCTGATGTTTTTTTTTTTAAAATACATAGAGATTTAATGAAGTAATAATATGAAATTTATTTTTATCAAAAATATTTGCAAGGAAATGGTAGAACCTACAAACAAATAGAGAATGCAATGTAATAATAAATCAGATTTGGCAGCAAGCCAACCAAACAGATTAAGGAGGTTGAGTTTGGCGGTAAACCTTCCAAACTATTCACAATAAAAACTAGAAACTTTGGCAGCAAGCCTTCCAAAGCCAAAGGACAAAAGTGCTCCCGTCCCTCTCCAAGGGACCAGAGCACAAATGTTATTTTATGCATATTTGTCACTGAATTTTCTATTTTGTTTTGTGCAAGGTCTTCCAGAATGATAATTGGACATGACTTGATACTTTTGAAGATTTTGAAGGCACAAAAATGGTGAATTTTGAAGGTTAAAGGAAAAAGTGCTCCCGTCCCTCACTGAAGGACAAAGGCGAAAAGACTTATTGGAGCCATTCCTGACCTTGTTTGGTTAAATTGAGACATCAAAGGCATGGTGGAGGACGAAATGAACATGATAAAGCATCCAGACTTGATTGAAAACAATGAAATGATGAAGTTTTTGCCTAGAAGGTAAAAAGTGCTCCTGTCCCTCACTAAAGGACCAGAGCACTTTTCTTTATATGCACAATTTTAGACCTTTATTGGACATTAACTTCTATTCATAGCATGAAGTAAGATGAAATCTTCCCTAGCAAAGGAATTTTGAGATGAAAAGTGAGACAATTTGGCTAAGAGGGCAAAAAGTGCTCCCGTCCCTCACTGAAGGACCGGAGCACTGAATTTCAAATTTGCACTATCTTTGCAAGGTTAATGTGATTTTATGATTTGAAGAGGTTATGGGAGGCATGTTTTGTCCATTGAATATAATTTAAGTAGTCTACAAAGGAGTAAATCAACCCAAATGACAAAAAGTGCTCCCATCCCTCACTGAAGGACCATGCCACTTTTTCAAGTTTCTCTTCTTTGTTTGATATTTTATTGCAAAACTTGACTTGGATGGGAAGGACGAATGATGTTTTATGCCTTGGATGTGATTGAAGGTTTAAAAGAACAAATAAATACACCAAGATGCAAAAAGTGCTCCCGTCCCTCTCCAAGGGACCAGAGCGATTTTCCAAAAAGTGCTCCCATCCCTCTCCAAGGGTCCAGAGTGATTTTCCAAGAAAGTGTAAATTTCTTGCAAAGACAAGGCAAGTTTGTGATTGAAATGAATGGAAGAGGACATGATTAGCCCATTGAAGATAAATTGGGAAGCTAGCAAAGGATGGATAAGCTTGAAGTTGAAAAAGTGCTCCTGTCCCTCACTGAAGGACGAGGGCGAAAAACATGTTATCTAGCTCTTCTCGCCAAGTTTGGACAAATCAAGGTCAAGGCACAAGTTTGAAATGATGTTTAAAATGCTTCGAGGTGGAATTGAGATGCAAGAGTTGCAAATTTTGATGACAATTGGCAAAAGTGCTCCCGTCCCTCACCAAGGAACCAGGGTGCAATTTCCAAATATGACCATTTACCTTGCATTTTGAAATGATATTTTTATTACCAAGGCTCAAGATGGAGTGAAATGTGATATTCTACACCTGGAGGATAATTTGAAGTTGATATGATCAAGAATTCATGCAATGGACTCAAAAGTGCTCCTGTCCCTCACTAAAGGACCAGGGCGCTTTTTATGAAACAACAAATTCCCTTCGAGATTATGCTAAGGCAAAGTTGTGTGAGATGGGAAAGATCTTCTAAAGCATGGTGAACAAAGGTTTGACTTCAAAAAATTGAGAATCCTAGCCTAAAAATGAAAAAGTGCTCCTATCCCTCTCCAAGGGACCAGAGCGAAGTTAATGGCATTCATTATTTTTTACCATATTTGGGCGTTAATATCCTCCAAATCGCATTAGATGCCAAATTGCTAACTTTGGAATATTTGAAAAAATTAATTAAATTGGCATTTAATAAATTAATTTTGAGCCTCAAAAAATTGAATTTCTATTATAAAGGCATTTAAAATTAATTTTTGTGAAATAAAAAATTAAAAGTTGACCGCACAAGGCATTATTTTGTCTTTATTTATCAAGTTGGCCTTCTTCTTAGTGTTTTTTTTATATTTTATTTTAAGGCTTATTTGCTAGGTCGGCCTCTTGGAGGAAAGAAGGCGAGCGCTCTATATAATAGGGGGGGCATTGTTTCAAGTTCAAATCAATCATTCATCCCTTCTAAAGTGTGAAAGTGTGGAGACTAAGGAGGGCGAAATTCATCTTGAAGGCTATTAGAGAGGCGAATTTCTTGCTAGATTGGAGGATAATTTCCAGATTTTTTGAAGACATTTGAAGGCGAATTTCCATATTTTTGAAGAGGCTAGTGGAGTTTATTCTTTTTCAAACTAGAGGAGGCGTACTTCATCCAAGGAAGGACTATAAATCTTGCCCAACAAAATCCGGTCCTCTTCCTTCATTTTTCAAGGTTTTGTACTTAGATACTCAAAGGGAAGGTATGGAGAATCATTTTTTGAAGTTCTTATTCAAGACTTATTATGATCCCATTGCAATTTTGTAAAGTCTAAGTCTTGAAGATCCAAATTCCATTCATTATTAATTTAAAAATGTGTAGTTCTTGATTTATCATGACTTTTTTCAAATTAATATCTTAAGTTTTACCATTGAAAGGTCTTAAATTTCATGCTTTGAGGTTTGATGCTCAAAAGACTAACTTTAATATTTTGTGTAGGCATCAAATGGAGATCCCGGAGTTGTAAAATCAAGCCAGATCAAGGACGGTCTCATCAAGGACGATCAAGCAAGGACAAGGGTGACCTCCTCCAACCTAGCATCGACAAGGAAAACCTTCTTCGATCCAGCATCATCAGGATAAGGGCGACCTCTTCCAATCCAGCATTCCAAGGCAAGGTACATCAATCATCTTGCACATCAAGGACACAAGAAGTCAGAGCAAGGGTTCGTTGAAGAAGCAGATAGTTCCAGATGAGTTAATTAAAGCTAGCTTCTCAACAACATCAAATTGAATATCTACCAAGCTACAAGTGTCAGACAAGTTGGCATCCTAGTCATCACTCCTCCAGTCGGATTGGTCCACCTCAACAATGTCCAGATTCAATGTACCTAACTCATAGAAGGTAGCACAAACTTTGATGTACCTACCCTGGCTATCCATTAGTCGATTTTTCCAGAGAGGACATGTGTCCAAGCAATACAATTATTTCATTGGTCAAGCATTAAATGTTATGTAATGGTTGTAACAAACCCTAATTAGGCTTTTCATTATTGAATCTTGGCCATTGATCTCAAATTGATCTTAGCCATCGAATTGTATTGTGGGCACTATATAAGCCTCAGCTCTTCATTTTGTAAAGATAATAGTTGGAAGCAGTAAGTTAGAGAGTTAGAAAGGAGTTAGTGAATAGAGAGTAGTTAGAAGGTGATTAGAATAGCAATTAGAGTAGAGTGGAGAGATAAGGCAAAGATTGTTGCCAAGATGTTGTTGTAAAAGACTTGTAACTTCATTGAAGAAATGGTGAAATTTATGGGTCGATTCGACAATTTGCATGGTCTCTATACTTCTCATATTTGATTTCGTGTTATTAGATGAATGGAAGAAATGTGCTTGATTGATGGTGGAATTCGTATATCCATACTACTAGCAGTTTGTTGATTGCAGACTTGCCTTGTGTAGTCAACTGGAATCATTCAACTTAAGCTTAACTTCAATTATCGCTTCTTCATTGATATGCATCAACCTGATGGTATCTATGCCTGCAGTGATGATTTGAACATCATAAAGCTTTCCTTCAAAGATCGCACTAACCTCGTGGAGATGTTCCTGGGATGTCAAAACAAGACTTAGTTAGAATTTCATCAAAGATCATTCATTGCTCTTACATTCTTAGTGTTAGGATTAGATCCTTTCCTCACCCTCATCTTTTTTCTTTTTTTTTTCAAATCAAAGCTAGTAAGAGCCTGTGTTCCAGCAAGATTCAAAGCAAATCAGATGTTCAATCATCAAATGTAAGTCCCCTTGTGATTCCAGCAAAATCACATCATACCACAGAGAGCTTATCCACACGTAGAGACCCTGCATACAAGAACCTTGAAGTCATCCTAATTGAAACTTTTCGTGACATCTTCAGCATTCGGAGGCTTTATTCAAGAGAGGATAAGGTACCCTTGGGTATTTTATTTTGTGTTTGATAGTCTACAAAATACACGTCAACAGATCAACAAGAGGAGTTTGCATATCAAGCATTAACTTAGTGCCTAATTCAATAGGGATTGAAACATGGTCAACATCATTCATGTTAAACATATCTATGAGATCTTGAGCATATTTACTTTAAGATAAGAAAGTTCCTTTAGAGGTTTGCCAAATTTGCATTCCTAAGAAATAATGTAAAAGACCTAAATCAGTCATTTGAAAATTTTGATTAAGTTGAAACTTAATATTAGAAATCAAAATATTGGAACTTGAAGTAAGAATCAAATCATCTACATACAAGATAATAATGATAATATCATCTTCACTATGTTTAATATACAAGTTAGGATCATTTTTACTTCTAATAAAGCCTTGAGAAAGAAAGAATGCATTAATCTTTGAATACCACTCCCTAGGAGATTGCTTTAATCCATAAATTGATTTCTTTAATTTACAAACTAAGTGTGCATTACCTTCTATAATAAAAATAGGAGGTTGAGACATATAAATTTCTTCATGTAAATCACCATTAAGAAAAGCACTTTTAACATCCATTTGGTGAATAGGCCAATTCATTCTAGAAGCTAAAGCAAGCACAAGTTTAATTGTAGGCATTTTAGCAACAGGAGCAAAAGTCTCAGTATAATCTAAGCCTTCAATTTGAGAAAAACCTCTAGCAACTAATCTAGATTTAAATTTACTAACTTGATTATTAGCATTCAATTTAGTTTTATAAAGCCACTTGCAAGAAACAAGATTTTTACCATGAGGCAAGGGAACTAAATCCCAAGTTTGGTTATAAATTAAAGTATCATATTCTTCCTTCGTTTCTTTTTGCCAATGTGGTTGATTTTTAGCTTGATCAAATGTTTTAGGATCATTAGAATTCATAATAGTAGTCATTAAAGAAAAATTACAATAATTAACTCTTCTAGCTTGAGTTCTATCCATTCTAGCTAAGTATTCATCACTATCTTGAATTAAAGATTTAAACCATTTAGGTCTTCTTTTAGAAGTAATGGATTCATCACTAGAAGAAGAGTCATGAGGAGTAGAGTTATTATTATCATCATCACTATCATTAGAAGGAATAGAAAGAGATGCATTAGGAGTAGGGTTAAGAGAAGGAGGTTGGTCCTCCACAAGCACAACTTTTCTTTGAGCAAGTTCATCATCCTCCACTTTAGAACAATCATGAATGCCTTTTTCTGCAATACAAACATCTCTTGCAACTTTTACCTTGTTAGTAATAGGATTGTAGACTCTATAACCTTTAGTATTTTCATCATAACCAACAAAAATAAAAGGAGAAGATTTAGCATCTAATTTTTTTCTTTTCTCCTTAGGTTTGTGAACATAAGCTATGGAACCAAAAATTCTTAAATTCTACAAATTAGGCTTTCTACCAGACCAAGCTTCTTCAGGAGTTTTATCCTTTAAGGCTTTGGTAGGTGTGCTATTAATTAAATAAGTGGCACAAGCCATATCTTCATCCCAAAACTTGTAATCCATATTCTTTGCATGCAATAAACATCTAGCCATTTCAACAATTGTCCTATGCTTTCGTTCCGACACACCATTTTGTTGTGGTGTATAAGGAATGGTAAGCTCATGTTTAATTCCAAAAGATTTAAAATAATCATTAAATGCATTATTGACATATTCTCTTCCATTGTTAGTATGAAGAATCTTAATTTTAGAACCAGATTTCCTTTCTACAAACATATGAAATTCAGTAAACACATCAAGCACTTGATCCTTACTATGAAGGAAATATATCCATGTTCTTCTTGAAAAATCATCAACAAAGGTAAGTGCATACCTTGAACCTTGGATGGAGGGATTCTCCATGGGACCCAAGAGATCACTATGAACTAAATGCAATTTAGTATATGCCCTCCAAGATTGACCATGAGGAAAGGGTTCCCTATGCATCTTACCACTCATGCAACCATTGCAAACAATTTGAGAAGGAACAATAGTAGGCAATCCATCAACCATATTTTCCCACTATTGTTCCTTCTCAAATTGTGGGAATATTGATTCACCCCCCCATCTCAGTATTCTAAACCATTAAACCATTTGACACTATGCATTTTTTTTGAGCCACCAAGTTGGAAATAGCATTAGAACCCTATTATCTTGCATTTCTTGAGAGTCAAAAAAATGTTGCCAGGACAAGGTTGCCTTACCCTCTTGGTCCCACACTTTTTTCCCCAAATTTTAGAAGGATAATTTTGTGGTCTTATCTAATTCAAATCCCACTCAATGTAAAAATATATCAGTTCTAGGTCAGATTTTTTTATCAAATTCAAATTTAGGGTTTCATATATAAAGTAAGTCTTTTTCTCATTTGGGAATCTAATCTAGCATTCACGTTGGAGATCCTTATGAAGTGAAAGTGTTGCTTTTAGGTGAAGTGTCATATCTACAAACTCATCAATTATCAAGTCTTCATTAACATATTTTTAACTATGGAAACTTCAATAGACATTGGAGGATGATAAGAAAATCACTAAATGATGATTGGTGTCATAACTCAATGATGAATAATAAGTACCAAACTGGTACTAAGAGGGGTGGGTGAATCAGTACAGTCACAAAATCTTTTTCCAAACTGGTTTGACTGCAAACATTGCAAATGTCTGACAGATAGTAACACTGGTCTGAAACAGAGTGCAACCAGTAAAGATAAGAATAACTATGACAAGCATTAACCAGTTGATCACTTAGCTTTCCACTCAACTTAATACTACACTTCCATTTCACCCTTATGCATGAATAGGTAATCTATCATCAGAAATATAATAACAGCTAGCTCAGCATGATTTACCTTCAGACACAAGTCACTTAAATCATCACATGAAAAATACTACACATGACATAGATTTTTCACGTGAAAACCCAACTGGGAAAAACCACGGTGGGGATGAATACCCACAAGCTTCTTTTGAACTCTTTAGAAGTCTGCTCTGTTAGGAGCCTAGCCCGGTTAAAGACTATTACAACAGGTTCTACTAGGAACCGATCCTGTTAGAGATCACTTAGTTAAGGGATGGCTAAATACCCGGTTAAGGGTTAAACCCTATTAGAGGTTACCTTGTTAGAGGATTTCAAGAACTCAATTAGTTTGAGTCACCCTATTAAAGGATTTACAGCAAGCTGATTAAAGCTACCTGGTTAAGGGATTTTCAAACTATTGAAGTGGTTAAAGATCAATGGGTATTACAATGATCTAATAATAGCAGTTGTATATGGTGAAAATGGATAACAATGATAACAATATTGAAAGACTAAAATGGATTCAACCACCAAACCCTAGCCTAACAATGAACAAAGATCCACCATAACATATGAAGATAACCTAAGACAATGCAAAATAACTCAAAAATTACAAAGATTATACCATCACATGTCCAATAGGGTTTTGATCTCCATTCTTCCTATCTCCATTGATCTTGCTTGATATACTTGCTCTCAGATTTTTGTATGCACAAGAGCTCAACAAAGAACGGAATGTGGTTGCAAGTGGAATTGTAGTGTAGCCAAGTACTCCAAAATCAGTCATTAGTCATTAGGGTTTGACAATGAAGAAAGCATCTCCTTAAATAGAAGACACAATAAGAAATGGAGGGTTAAGATTGAGAGGTGTAAAAAGAGAGGTCGGCTAGGATTAGAGGGTAGGTATAAGAAATACCAAAATAATGAAAGAGGTAGGTAGTGTAGGAAATAAGAGATGAATGACATGTGTCATGTGTAGAAAAAGATAATGAATTAATTAAATAAATAAAGATTTATTTAATTAATAGAAGAAGTAGGATAATTAAATAAATAAGATATTTATTTAATTTAGGAAAGGGATAATTTAAATAAATAAATGTATTTATTTAAATGAGAAATAAGGCTAGAAGAGGATAAATGAATTAATTAAATAAAAATTTATTTAATTAATAGAAGAAATAGGCTTAGATAATTAAATAAATAAAATATTTATTTAATTAGACATGACAATTTTAGGTGTCTACATTTTGCCCCTCTTTGAGACAATGCGGCTTGTCGCGTTGTTTCAAAGAAGATAAGATGAAATGATACAGAGTTGCCCCAAAATGGGAATGATATGCCCCCTCGAGAGATTGGATGAAAAAGTCGGGAAAGATTGCAGACAATCTCTCGATAAGAAAGACGGGATAGAATGGACTGATCGGATAAAGTGACAAAGTCACGGGATGAGAAAGACTGACTCGGGAAATGAAGGCCAGGGCCAGGGTAGGCTATAAGATAGACCACGGGCAAAAGACATCCTCATTGTCATCCACACCCTTAGAAGATCACAGTGCAGAGCGAGAAAAGAGCAGCAGCAGTCAGCAGCGATGGCATTCATTCATAGATTCGACCGTGTCCTCCGATTCCAGCGACCAGCCGATGCAGGAGAGCCGGTAAGTACTCGAAAACCTCCTCGTACTTTCACGCATTTTGAGTTTTGTCATAAATGCATGTTTAGGAGCAATAAATGCGCTAGGAATAGGATATTTAAAAAGTGCAAAAACGTGCAACCGCGTCTGTGTCAGCGCCAGGCGCGTCTGTGTCCAACAGGCGCGTCTGTGTCGGGTCCAGGCGCGTCTGTGCCTGGAACTGCGTTTGTGTTGAATGCGGACGCGTTTGTGAAATGTAGCAGCGTCTGTGATTTTTAGGAGCGTTTATGTAATATAGGGACGTCTATGTTCCCTGGTCGCGTTTGTGTCTGGCATAGGCATGTTTGTGTTCAGAAAGCGCGTCTGTGTCGCAGAAGCGCGTTTGTGCAGTCTATAAGCACGTTTAGGAGTTAAAAGCGCGTTTTTGTTGTAAAAGTGCGTTTGTGTGTTTAAATGCATGGTTTTAGTCTTTTAGGTCAAATCGGCAGTTCTGTGATGAACATACGCTGTCGATTGGATAAGCTACTGAGAGGATACACTCAAGCAGGTCCTCTAGAAAGATTAGGATAGATCCAGGCATTTTGTGATGAACAGGGAGCACCAAGATAGGCAGCACTTTGTGATGAACAGGGAGTGCGAATGTGAGTGACACTTTGTGCTGAACAGGGAATGTCATATACGTAGTACTTTGTGATGAACAGGGAGCACTACTTAGGGTAGATAGCAACACTTTGTGATGAACAGTGAGTGTCACTAGGATAGATAACCAGATGCATTTAGGTAGCAAGTAGCATTTTGTGATAAACAGTGAATGCCACGATAACTGACAAGATTGATTGTGTGACTGCAGGAGTATTTGCCGATGTTAGAGTCACGGGAGAGATTCCCATCGACTCAGAGACTGCGACTAGAGTTGTCGATCCAGGACATGATTTCCATTGAGGAGATGGGTCTCACACATATGCTCTATGTGCCCGAGTTTCGGGCAAACATGGGGTTGCTGACTGCGTTGGCCGAGAGATGGCACTCAGAGACATGCACGTTTCACCTGCCGATGGGTGAGATGACAGTGACATTAGAGGATGTATATAGGATTCTGCATGTTCCTATTGATGGAGAGTTGATTCCCTACGACCGTGACGGTGACAGGGAGGCATTGAGACGGGTTTTTCAGGATCCTGAGTTGGAGATGCGAGCAGGTCATGTAGCCTGGGACACCATGACTGCCACAGGATTAGCATTGCCGGCAGTTGTTGGGGGAGTCATCAGTGGATATTTGTGTCTAGACAGGGCCACACGAGGATTAGCAGTGGGCTGGGGAGGGGCATTGGAGACGCTGATGGCAGAGCACACTAGATATGCATGGGGGCCATGTGTCCTGGCACATTTGTATTATGAGCTGCATCAGTTTGTCTACCACGGATCAGTGGGTTTGGGCTGCGACGTGACTCTCTTGCAGGTGTGGGCCTATGAGCACCTTCCCATCACACGGCCCATTCATTTCAGAGGCAGAGGACAGGGACAGAGTTTTGTGCACCTGTATGACATGATCACATCCCAACCTCGGATTGAGAGATTGGAGCATTGGAGGCGAGTCATTGATGATATTGACATGGTGATCTGGAGGCCGTACCTGGGGTGCGAGGAGTGGGAGGATGATGCCTTGGAGCTACCATATGTGTTTAGGAGCAGGTATCTGATGGGGCGGACGCCCTATATTCTAGAGAGGCAGCTAGTAGACAGGGTGTACAGGCAGTTCGGGCGGATTCAGCGGATGCCACGAGGCTCGGGCATGTATGCCCGGACGGTCAGAGATCAGGTGTAGTTTGGCCCACTGTTATCATATGATCAGGCAGTGACACAGTTAGCTGAGATGATGCCGATGCCATGGGACATGTGGCCAGAGGTAGATGATGCAGGGATGGACGCAGAGTACTCTGCGTACTGGGCAGAGCATCCATTTCCCAGATTGACAGATCCGACAGAGCCAGTGGATGGAGAGGGTGGAGGAGATGATGATGATGGAGGAGGGGATGGAGGTAGGGGCCGGCGGAGGCGAAGGGGAGTGGTGGGAGAGAGGCGGGTGGCACCTCGGAGGGAGGGAGGACAGGAGAGAGCAGCTCCAGTGGTGAGAGGACGGGGTGGACTGCCCCTACAGGTGCCAGCAGCACAGGGTCCCAGAGAGGGACAGAGACAGGTGCAGCCAGAGGGACAGAGACAGGTGCAGCCACAGGTACCTATACAGGCATAGGGACAGGTGCAGGCAGAGGTTGAGGGACAGGCACCTGTAGAGGAGGAGCCACAGGCAGAGGCGGAGAGCGGAGACTCTGAGGAGGATGAGGTGGTGAGGCTGCGGGAGATCTGCCAAGGCCAGGCAAATGAGATTGAGGATTTGGTGCGAGAGAGGAACCACCTCAGGATCAGGGTCTGAGACACAGAGCGGGAGAGGGATCAGGCCATCCAGAGATACACAGAGGCCGAGACAGCTCTGAGGGCAGGTAGGCGAGCAGCAGAGGATGCAGGGGCAGGCTACGCATATGTTCTGCGAGCCGGAGAGGAGATCGCCTACTGGAGGGATCTATACTATGCAGCCGTGCCAGCGGATCAGCGGGCTAGGAGCTTCCATAGATCGTCGCGCACAGCGACGGCTACGGGAGGGAGCCGCAGGAGACAGGCATCCAGCGATGGAGTCATGGGGCCTCCACCACCACCAGAGAGACAGGGGGATCCAGGGGCGGGTCCATCTATAGCTCAGACTCCGTCGAGGCGAGGCGGCTCCGAGGGAGGGAGTTCCTCATAGCTATAGTGGGCTCCCATTGTATCAGTAGATGTACCATTGTTGTATTGTAGACACCTGCGGGTGATTCTTTTGTAGCCATATGATTCTTTTGACATCATTGTATCATGACACATTTTGAGTATATATGAGAGATGATCCATTTTTTTTTTGCGGCAGCTATATGCATGTGTACCTTATGTGATGAAATGTTCTTATGTGATACGGATGCTTATATGATGCAATGCAATATATTTTTGTTCTTTTATGTTGTATATGCGATGCATGATGCAAATGTGAATGTATGTAATGCAAATGAATATGATAATGCAAATGATTATTTACATAATGAAAATGTGAGATGTGCTAACATGTGTTGTATGCAGGATGTGATGCAATTGTGATATCTATATATATGTATGAAATGCTTATATGTGGTGATGTAGGTGTAACTATATGAAATGCAAATGTTTTTGGTGTGTCATTATACTCAGTCATGTGATAGCGGGCTACGCGGACTCGAGAAGGACGATGGAAGTCAATCAAGAAAGGGGGATGGAAGACAGAAGATATGAACGTGAAAGAGCTTCTTGTGCGTTATCATCATTGAGCTTATTATGGCAGGTAGGTTATGACAATCGAGGCATTTGTTCGGCCCAGAAAGTCATTGTACCTGTTTGCATGGAGATAAGACAGTCACAAACAAGAAATGCCCCAGTTCATACTAGACTCACAGTGTCCTCATATCCTTGGACAAGTCATAGCATTACTAAGAGACAATCCACAGACAGCAAATGCAAATAGGTGACGATACCCCATCCTCGCCTTTCTAGTCAAAGACATCCTGGAGATAGAATCTCTAGTCAAAGACATCCTGGAAAAGCTAAAAGACATGTCACCAAAAAGATAAAATCAAAAGAAAACCAAGACTCGACACCAACATCCACTGTAGTCCTCAAGTTTAGTGTCTCTTGTCACTTGTTTAAGTCTTATTCGATTGTGGTCACAATGTTCACTTTCACAAAAAAAAAAGATAGATAGCACTGAACCATATGTTGTCTGAGTCTGTTGAAAGATTTGATTTTGTTGAAGCTCATTGTTGCTGCTGTGTCTCATTTGAAACTGACTGAATCCATGAAACTGATACCTTATTGCGGAGAAGACGAAACTTTATTGCGGATCTGTGATGCAAATGCTGCTTTATTGCGGATTGTGCGCAGATAGACTGAAGGAAGCTGGAAGAAACTGTACTCCTCAAAACATGTGATGTTCTCAGTTCCACACCCATCACTAGACGTAGGATTTTGCCTTAGTCACAGATAGGATCTGATTTATTATGGATGAAAAGGGAGTGAAAAGGGAGGGTTATGGATGGCTAACCAATCTTAGGTAGATCAATAACAAGCCATGATGGGAATGGGTAAGTTTATTGTGAGTGAATAGGTTGTGAGTGTGTGCAAAGTGAAAGGATGAAAGAGAATCCTGAAGGAGGGAGGAGCAAAGTCCCTACGCATGGCGCTGGTGACCCAGTTTTCACCATGGTACTTGCCCAGGGCGCCACCGAAGTGGTTTTCACCGTTGGACGAAATTATTTCTCTTTACTTTTTTCGATTTTTCAATTTTTTTTTATTTTTTTATTTTTTTATTTTTTTGTATTTTTGAATTAGGATATTCCAAAGAGCTATGTGTAGAACCTGCGAAGGTGCATGCTGTTGATAGGATCCTCCAAAGGTTCACCTTCTGTAGTAGAGAGCTGATATGCCCCAGATCCATATACTGCTGTGATGATGTAAGGACCAAGCCAATTTGGTTCGAACTTGCCCTTCTTATCTCTGTCTTGCTGATTTTTGGGGTTCTCTCTGAGGACTAAGTCACCTACCTCAAATGTGCGAGGCTTGACCTTGTGATTGTAACTGCAACTCATTCATTGTTGGTAAGCCTTGAGATGATTAAAAGCATTGTGTCATCGTTCCTCCAGCAGTTCTAGTTCTTGTAAGCGGGAGACCCTGTAGTCTTCATCGTTGATTATGTTTCTCAAGGAGACCCATAAAGAAGGTAGCTCGACCTCAATAGGCAAGATGGCTTCAGCGCCGTAGACAAGTGAGTAGGGTGTAGCTCCTGTAGGTGTGCGGACACTGGTACGATAGGCCCAAAGTGCGGGATTGAGTTGGACATGCCAGTTACGGCCAGCGTCGTCGACTGTCTTTTTAAGTATTTTGAGAATTGTTTTGTTAGACGCCTCAGCTTGGCCATTACCTTGGGGGTAGTATGGTGTGGAGAAACGGTGAGAGATATGGAAGCGCTCACAGAGTTCACGAACATCCTGGTTCTTGAAAGGACGCCCGTTATCGGTGATAATGGAAGTAGGAATCTCATATCGGCAAATGATGTAGTTCAGGATGAAAGTAGCGATTTGTTTCCCAGTAACTTGTGTGAGAGGCACAGCTTCAATCCACTTTGTGAAATACTCTGTGGCTATGATAATGAATTTATGTCCATTGGAAGAAGGAGGGTGAATCTTGCCTATGAGATCGAGTCCCCACTGACAAAAGGGCCAAGGAGATGCAAGTGGCTGTAGTTCTTGTGCTGGTGCATGTATAAGGTCTCCATGAATTTGACACTGCTTACACTTCTTGACAAACTGATATGCATCTTTTTCCATAGTAGGCCAATAGTATCCAGTCCTGATGAGTTTCTTGGCCAAGGTAGGACCACTAGTATGCGGACCACATATCCCTTCGTGCACTTCTTGTAACGCAATCTGAGCTTCGTCACTCTCTAAACATCTAAGAAGGGTGCCATCTAGACCTCGTCGGTATAGGATATCAGCTAGGATAACGTATCGGGAGGATTGGTGAATGAAAGTGCGGCGTTGGTTGTTTGATAGATCGGGAGGTAAGATATTGTCGCGAAGGTATGTGAATATGGAACCATATAACTGGGATTCAGGACCAACAACACATATCATTTCCATAGGAGTGATCTCATATGACGGAATCAGCAGGTCTCATTTTGCGGCAGATCAATGAGCGAAGCAATTGTAGCCATGGCATCAGCAGCGCGATTCTGTTCTCTTGGTATCTGCTCAAACTCTATCTTTGCAAAGTGCTGTTTCAAATCATCTACCAGTTGTTTGTAAGGCATTAGCTTTTCATCTTTTGTTTGATAATCATCAGTTGCTTGACGGATGACAAGTTGAGAATCCCCAAAAACACGAAGTTCTTGGATCTTCCACTGAACTGCAATTCTTAACCCAGTTGTTAATGCCTCGTATTCTACTATATTGTTGGTGCAAGGAAATGATAAGCGGTATGACTTTGGTATAGAATCGCCTTGGGGAGTTATAAAGAGTATACCCGCTCCTGCCCCATGCTGTGTGTATGAGCCATCAAAGTATAGTTGTCATGGCTTTGCAGGTGATATTGTTAGAATGGACTCATCTGGAAATTCTGACTGTAGAGGAACATCATCTATCATGGGAGCATCTGCCAGTTGATCTGCGATGGCTTGTCCTTTTATGGCTTTTCTGTCCACGTATTCAATGTCGAATTCACTCAAGATCATTACCCACTTGGCCAGCCGCCCAGTAAGTGTAGCTTTGTTGAGAAGATATTTTAGTGGATCAATTCTGGCAATCAACTTAGTCTTGTGAGTGAGCATATAATGTCATAATTTTTGTGAAGAAAAGACCACAGCGAGACATGCATGCTCAATTGGAGTGTAGTTCAGCTCATATCCCACCAACGTGCGACTGATATAGTAAACTGCTTTTTCCTTGCCGTCAGGTATTTGTTGTGCTAGGAGTGCCCCCAGTGCTGTTGGAGTAGCTGATATGTAAAGTAGCAATGGTTGATCTTGAATTGGTGGCATCAAAACTGGCGAGTTCAAAAGATAGTCTTTGAGTGCCTGAAAAGCCTGTTGACAGTTCTCATCCCATTTGAACTTGATGTTTTTGTGTAGCAGGTGCTGGAAAGGATTGCACTTATCTGCAAGTTGTGCTATGAATCTTCGTATGGACTGGAGTCTCCCTTGTAAAGACCGAAGTTGACTGATATTCTTGGGTGGCGGCATGTCCAAGATAGCCTTGACTTTTGCTGGATCAGCTTCTATTCCTCTTTTAGACACAATGAATCCTAGGAGCTTCCCGGAGGTTACTCCAAAGACACATTTCTTTGGATTCAATCTTACCTTGTATTTTTCCAGCCTATCAAAAGCAACTGAAAGTATGTCCAAGTGTGTATTTCTGTCTATTGATTTAACCAAAAGGTCGTCAACATAATCTTCCACCGTTACATGCATGAGATCATGGAAGATAGTAGTCATAGCTCGTTGATACGTGGCACCTGCATTTTTCAGTCCAAAGGGCATGACATTCCAGCAGAAGGTTCCCCATGGACAAGTAAATGATGTTTTATGTTGATCTTCAGGTGCAATCCTGATCTGATTATATCCCGAGAATCCGTCCATTAAAGATAACATCTCATGGCCTGCTGTGAGATCAACAATTAAATCAATGTTTGGTAATGGGAAATCATCCTTCGGACAAGCCTTGTTGATATCCCTGAAGTCTGTACATATTCGGATGCTGCGATCTGGTTTGCTAACAGGTACTAAGTTGGAAATCCATTCAGGATAATCAATTGGGCGTATGAATCCGACATCCAGTAATTTCTCCAGCTCTGCCTTGACTAATAATGCCACTTGTGGATGCATTTTCCTCAATTTCTGTTTTACTGGTTTTGCCCCCGGTTTGACTGTTAAATGATGCATTACTAAATCGGGGTCTAGTCCAGGCATATCAGCATAAGACCATGCGAAGTTGACTTGTCGTTCCTTAAAGAAGCTTATGAACCTTGCTTTCTCGACCTCTGTCAATGATTGAGCCAAAAATATGTTATGTGGAACCTCTGTTGTACCAATGTTTGTCTTTATAGTCTCCTCTACCAACATGGATGATTTTTCCTCGTATGATGCTGGGAGAATGTCAAGCCTTCCATCTTCGGGCGCCTCAGAGAGGTTTTCACCCTCAGATACGTCCTTTCTTTTTACTTTTTTAGAGTCAGATAGCGCCACAGTGTGGTTTTCGCCATAAGACCCTTGTTTTGTTTTTATTTTCACATTTTTGCGACTAGAAGGCCCGACACCCTCACCAAAGTATGCCATGTTATTAAGCTCTATGGCGTATCCTGCTTTATGGTCTCCAAGAGGAAGATCATCGCGAATGCCAAGATAATCGACTATAGCTTCGTCATTTTGAAATGTATCAAGCTGTGCTGGTCCATCCTGATCCCAGTCAATGAGTTGGGGGTGAACGAGGGGAAGGTCTTTAGTGTTTTCAGAGTTCGCAAGGCTAATAGTGAAGATGTGGTTATATTCAGGTATGTCAAGATAGTCATCGAGGTCGTCAATGGCACTCTCCTCATCAGTTTCGATCGTGAGTGAGTCCAAATTATCATCACTAGTAGCACCCTCAGGGACAGGTGTCCTCATCCTATGTGATCTTGACCTAGGGCCTTGAAACGACGCTTGTGCGGGATCCTTATGGGTCGGTTCTTGACCAACTCTGAATTTCTTGTAAAACTCCTCCTCCTCTGTAGGTTCCTCTGGCTCTCTAAACGTCTCGTTGAGCTCATAGTCGCTGGAGGATTTGTCTGAACCCCATTCCCATTCGTTGGAATCTGTAGAATAGTCATCTTCTTGTTGGACTTCAGCCACTTTGACTCGCCATATCTGTTTTGTTCTTTTATTGTGAATCTTGGGGTTTAGAAAACCAAGCCCCTTGGAGCGTTCCCTTCTTGTAGTTAGCTCAGGTTGTAAAGGCTCCATGACACCTTCTTTGCGTAGTCCGAGAGGGCTTTTTCCATCATACCCAAATCTTTGTAGAATTTTGAAACCTTTGCCATAGTTCTCACAGGGTATTATAATTTGATCATGTGTATCCTCTTCAGCGTCCTTATATAGCATTTTATATAAATTTTCTTCCTCTAGTTCACCCCATTTTTGAAAGACGGTAGGATCCCATTTGAGTAGCATGATGGAGATTTGCTTATTAGGCTGTGGCCTCCCATATTCCTTGGGAGAGGTCATGACTTGTCGTAAGAACATTGTTTGATTCAGAGTGTATTCTCCCATGCCTTTGTCTTGAAACTTGGCTCTAAGTTCACCTTGTTTGGATGTCGAGGGCTTTAATGACTCAGGATCAATATATGCTGAAGAAGGAGTAGCTTCACGATTGCTGGGAATGATAGTCTCAGTATGTGATCTCAAGTTATTGCAATATATGAATGGATTTGGATCACCATTGACCGTTACCTCGACTCCATTATGAGGAAACTTAATGCACTGATGGTATGTTGATGGGACTGCCCTCATTTCATGAATCCATGGACGTCCTAGCAATATGTTATACGTAAGGTCTAGATCCAGGACTTGACAAACCACATCCTTTGTGACTGGCCCTATTCTTAGTGGTAAGATGACCGTGCCCTTGGACGAACGCTCTTCATCATCATAAGCCTTAATAGTGATTTGGTTTGTAGAATTTACAGCTTTGTCAAAATATCCCAATTGTCTGATGGTGCTCAATGTACAAATATTAAGACCTGCTCCTCCATCTATCAGGACTCGTTTTATTCGGTGTTTATGTATGAAGGCTTCAATATGTAGAGGTGCATTATGAGGCTGACTTATGGAGGCGTCATCGGCTTCTGTGAATGTGAGGGAGTGTGGAACGGATAAATATCCCACCATGGCTTGAAATTGGTCCACGTTTAGATCAGTAGGGACAGCAGTATCTCTCAAGGTTTTGTCAAGGACAGCTTTATGTGCAGGAGATATACGTAAGAGCTCAAGAATAGAGATGAGTGCGGGTGTTTTCCCTAATTGCTCTACAAGGTCGTACTCAGGCTTAGTTGACGGAAGATTGGTATTCTTAGTAGAGGTACCTGGCAATGTGATCTTACCTCGACGGGTTGTAACATGACATTCGGAGGTAGATGTGGACGAAGATCCCACACCTTTTAGGACAATTTTGGGTCTTTGAGAAGAATTCTCAGGATTTTTATTTTTGATAGTAATGGTAGAAATATGATTGTCCATTGAAATGTGATTAATAGTGGAATCATAATTGTAAGATGTTCTGGTGTAATTGGCTTGATCATCTATGACTTTGCCTTTTCCCTTGTCATGTTTTGGGAATGGTTCCTTAAACACCTCATGCTCTTGATTAGATGAATGTCCCTCAATCTCAATATCTCCTCTATCAATGAGATCTTGTACAATGTTTTTCAATCGATGGCAATTACTTGTCTTGTGACCCCTGCTCTTATGAAACTCGCAAAATTCATCATCATTCCACCAATTTGGTTTTACCTTTGGTTCATATGGAGGAAAATCTGGGACCGTGATCACTTTATTTGCTACAAGCTTTTTGAATACTGATTCGAGTGGTTCTCCCAATGGAGTGTACTTCCTTCATGGTTTAGCAGCCGTTTGATTGTTCACTTGATTGTCGGTAGAACTTGAACCAGAAAAGACAAACTTTGGTCTTACTGTGTTGGCATCAACAACACCATCATTAACCGTGTTCTTGTTCTTGCTCCAAAATTTTGGTTTGTCCTTTCCTTTGAAGTCCTCTTTGTTTTCTTTGTATAGCTTGATAACTCCTTGTTCAATTAAGACCTTTTCTGTTACTAGGCCCTTTTCAATGACATCCTTGAATGTAGACAAACAAGCTTTTCTGAGATCATAGCCAATAGCCTTGTTAACGTTTTGTGTGAACATCTCCACCATTTGTTTTTGCGGGATCTCACAAGAGCATCTGCTAGCTAAGTTTCTCCATCTTTGTAAAAATGTTGCGAAAGATTCTCCTTCTTTTTGTTTCGTATTGCACAAGGTAGTAACTGAGACATCTGTTTCAATGTTGTAAGAAAAATGCTGAATGAATGCTTCTGCCAAGTCGCCCCATGACTTAATATCGGGAGGTAATTGAGAAAACCATTCCATAGCTTGATCTCCTAAGCTCTGTGGGAATAACCTCATTAAGTATGTTTCTTCTGCCGCTACCTCAATGCAAGCTGTGAAGAATTGTCTTATATGTGCCTTGGGGTCTCCTCTCCCTCTATATTTGTCGAATTTTGGTGTTACAAAGTGCGGAGGAAACGGAGGCATTGGAATGCTCTTATCAAATGGATAAGGGCATATATCTCTCATAGTATATGTGGGTTTTGATGTGCCCATGTCTTCCACTTTCTTTTGTAGATCTCTAATTTGTTGCTCCAAATTATTTTTGGGAGGAGATGGATTTCTTGTAGCATATCCCATGTTTGAAACACCCATTTGAGGAGGAACTTGTTGCATATATGGATGATACTGATCGTAGACATGTCCATAAGGAGGTCTATATTGTTGCGACATATATGGAGCACTTGGCATAACTTCTTGTTGAGGGACTCCATATCTATTTTGTGTGTATAAACCATATTCAATAGGCCTTTCATTTTCCATTGTGTTGCCCCCAATTTTGGCATGAGGTCTCCTTGTGTCAAAATTTTGAGGAAATCCTTGAGTATCCATTTGTCTTGGTTGACCCATATCTTGAGTATGTGTTTGAGCATAAGGCCTCCATGATGGTCTTTGAGTGTAAGTATCATGCATTTGAGCTTGTGTATGTGGGATTGCTGGTTTCTGAAGCAAAACTGATGGTGACTCCGGCATCATATTATTTGGTCCTCCACTATTAGGTTGAGTTTGTTGTGAAGGTCTACTTTCCATAAGTTGAGATAAGTCAAAATCATGTGGTATTTTAGCTCCACTTTGTGCCATCATGTTTAGCAAATATTGACGATCTCTCCTCATTATCTCTTCAACCAATCTATTGAATTGAGGATCCATTATAGATTCTTGTATGTCTGCTGATAGTATTGAAGAATTGTCAACATTGTCATTGTGTGTAGCATTGTTGTTTATAGCGTTTGCGCTTTCCACATTTGGATTGTGTCTATAAACATTCATGTCTGGTAATGTAGTGTGCTCAGGATTGTAGAAGACATCATTGTCATACTCATAAGAACTCATGTTTGCGGATTCTTGAGCTTCTTTGACTATTCTCCTAGATTTTTGAAGACGGGTTTCAACCATGAACTAGGTGTTTGGCAATATGTGAGAGACTAGACGGAAAATGACAAGAGTATGGAAGACCAAGAGTTGTATGGAGTGTAAATGAATCTTGAGGTGTACTTGCAATGTCCAAAGTGTAAGACCAAGTATGTAAGTAGTAGAGTAGGTGTGACTTCCAAAGAGAGGATAGTTTCTCTTGATGAGGTAAGCTGACCTTGACTCTAAGTAAGACCAAATGAGACCCAAAGGTAAGAAACCTTGATGAGGGACCACTTAGCAAAGTGTAGTTGTATGTAGTGTGTTGACAAAGTATGATGAGGACAAGCAAGTGACCTTTTGACTCAAGTTTAGACAAGTATGAATGTAAAATGAGATGTGAAGCAATGATGGACTATGTGAGACCCAAAGACAGGTTGAATGCTAGATGAAATCTGAAGAGACAACCTAGGAAGCTCAAGTATGCCGAAACTGATTTCTTTGTTTGTTTGACTGTTAAAATTTTCAAATCCTGACACAGACGCCTCTGTATACTTCACAGACGCGGTTTTAAGACACAGACGCTACTCTGTTTAACACAGACGTGATTCTGAGATTTTCCTGTTGATGTTTGCCGGGACTGTAACAGTTTTTTGCAATTGTGGACACAGACGCGCCTGTATACTTCACAGATGCGATTCCCAGACACAGACGTGTCTCTGCTCGACACAGACGCAGATAAAAACACAGACGCTATTCTGTACTTCACAGACGCGTTTATCTGACACAGACGCGATTTTAACAGACACAGACGCGTTTCTGTAACCTTCGTGCAATCTTTCCTATCTGTGAATTTGTTTTGTTGTGACCAAATCTGATTGTTCGACTGTTTTTCGTGACAAGAGGACACAGTGCTGATGACTCAATGTTTGCTAGTGTTTAGACTCCAAAATGACTCCAAGAAAGTGTGTTGTTTGATGTAAAAAAAATTTGCATACACTTGAAGACACAAAAGACACAATGTTTTGCTGCTTTGTCTTTGAGTGTTTGAATGTTTATCATAAGTCAAGCACAATTCTTATGGCTGGCCAAGACAATAGTTGTTGATCCCACATGGGGTTTTACCCCCGAGGCTACGCTATTCAGAGCGGATACTTAGATGCTTGACCTCACTAGCTCCACCCTCGGCACTCACTTCTCGGGTCAACCAAGCATCAGTCCCCATGAAAACTCCCCATGGTGAACTTTGTATCTCTACTAAGAACCGTATGTGTGTGGGCCGCTACCAGAGGTCCGACCTCCTGCCCCAACAACTAGAAGGATTTGGACCTCTAAAACAAAATGGTGCTAGTAAGGGCATCCGCTCGTGTGGCCATACATGCGACACTTTCAGCTCTGTAAATACAGAAGGCTCCTAGCCAGTAGGGGTTACACCCTACAAATGATCAAATAAATTTGATCAAACGGGTTTATGGGGAGACATAGTGTCGGTATGAACTAATCAGCACACGTTATTCATAGTTTTCACCATGAATACATTTGATTATAGTGGTTTGGATGAGGTGGGTTTTCCTCGCTACCACTTGGGTCGTTCTCTTCTCACTAGTAGTCCTAATGACCACACGGGAAGACAGGCCCTCTAAAGAGTAAACAAAAAGAGCCTATTGCTCAAGACACAAAAGACAATGATTCAATTTTAGTGCACCAATTGAAGTGTTTGCTAAGCTATGAAACAAGGCACACAATAAAAATTACAAAACCCTAGCTAAGGCCCTGCAACAAAATTGTTAGTAGTTTGGGTTGTTTCAAATGATAACCCCTTCTTGCAAGCACACAAGTTAGGTAAATTTTTAGAAAACCCAAAAAGACTTTGTGAAAAGGGGCCTTCAACAAAAACGTATTTGTCTCCAAAGCAAGCTACACAAACCAGGTTAGCTAGATCTGCAAAGGTTAGCCGAAAATAAACCAAATTTGAAACCCTAAGTACAAAATCCGAAAATCCGAATCGAAAAACTTGAAAAATTTGCAAAGCAGAATGCACAGACGCTGTTATACCAGACACAGACGCGTCTGTCCGACACAGACGCGGTTCTGTAGTTTACAGACGCGGCCACAGAACACAGACGCTTCTTTCGGCTACAGACGTGATAAGATGATACGCAGACGCGATTCGGAATCACAGACGTGATAAGATGATGCGCAGACGCGATTCGGAATCACAGACGCGTCTTTTGGAAACCTGCAAAAATAGAAAATGACAGAAACACAGACGCGATCCAAGATATCGCAGACGCCTCTGAAATACAAAAACGCGATCCGAACACTCGCAGACGCGGAAAAAACCTAAAATGTCGTCGAAATCGTCCGATCTGCAACTTCAAAAATGCAAAATCTGCAACAAAAATGTTAAATGCAAAGGGACAAGAGTCCCACCGGGCGTGCCAAAATGTATATGGTGAAAATGGATAACAATGATAACAATATTGAAAGACTAAAATGGATTCAACCACCAAACCCTAGCCTAACAATGAACAAAGATCCACCATAACATATGAAGATAACCTAAGACAATGCAAAATAACTCAAAAATCACAAAGATTATACCATCATATGTCCAATAGGGTTTTGATCTCCATTCTTCCTATCTCCATTGATCTTGCTTGATATACTTGCTCTCAGATTTTTGTATGCACAAGAGCTCAACAAAGAATGGAATGTGGTTGCAAGTGGAATTGTAGTGTAGCCAAGTACTCCAAAATCAGTCATTAGTCATTAGGGTTTGACAATGAAGAAAGCATCTCCTTAAATAGAAGACACAATAAGAAATGGAGGGTTAAGATTGAGAGGTGTAAAAAGAGAGGTCGGCTAGGATTAGAGGGTAGGTATAAGAAATACCAAAATAATGAAAGAGGTAGGTAGTGTAGGAAATAAGAGATGAATGACATGTGTCATGTGTAGAAAAAGATAATGAATTAATTAAATAAATAAAGATTTATTTAATTAATAGAAGAAGTAGGATAATTAAATAAATAAGATATTTATTTAATTTAGGAAAGGGATAATTTAAATAAATAAATGTATTTATTTAAATGAGAAATAAGGCTAGAAGAGGATAAATGAATTAATTAAATAAAAATTTATTTAATTAATAGAAGAAATAGGCTTAGATAATTAAATAAATAAAATATTTATTTAATTAGACATGACAATTTTAGGTGTCTACAGCAGTCAATGCCTAATGTAGATCCGCTTAAGTTCCTTCCTTCTGCACACACACAATGCAGGAATCAATCCTCTTATCTCATCTAGTCTAGCAAGAATCACATATCTTTTCACTTAGATACACACACACCATTTGCCAACAACCTCAAAATGAAACACAACATCGACCTCATAGGAAACAGATAGGTCAGTAGCATAAACCCTAAACCCTAAACATTTAGGTTAAGCAATTCAGATGGTTCAATCCTGGCCATTGAACACTTTGCATTTGAATACAAAAGTCTTCAACATATCTCAAGACATTCTCCATCATTCATTCTTCACCGCTTTCATGGCGGCTTGTAACCCATCACGCATTCTCCACCGTTTACAGAGACTTTGCATATTCCCAAGGTAGATAGGATCGATCTCCTTCATGCAAGATCCTTCACACGCTCAAGTTGATGTGGCAACATGATTGGATCTTCATTAAAATGCTAACTCATCACACAATGTCATCGGTTGAGTCACACAGGCTTGGAATACTTCAACCGAAAACCCTTAAGCTAAGACTACCAATCGGTAGTCATATCATGTTAAGTCTTCATAGAGAACATTCCATATGTTGGTTCACATTTCATCATACCGGTTCTCTTGGACAAACATACCACTTCACCTATTGCTCAATATACCGGTTTATACCACTATACCGGTTCACTTTGCCAATTGTTTAGCTTCAATATACCTGTTCACTTCTTTGTACATATACTAGTTCACCACATTGTACCAGTTCACATTTCAGCATATTGTCAATTCACTCTCCAACATATTGATATCAATGACAACATAATATCATCATGTCAACATACTCAGCACAAATGCCAACAATCTCCCCCTTTGGCATTGATGGCAATATACAAAGATCTCTCTTTCTGCGTCACATCTTCTCCCCATTGCTGCGGATATCTTCTCTGCTTCACATCTTCTCCCCCTTTGGAAATAATGCCAAAGTGGAGGCACAAGCTTTCCTGTTCCACTATGCTGCTCCCCATGAGGAGTAGCATCCTTCAACACATCAATCCGGAAAAATTTGGACACTACAATACCTGACTGATGTGGAGTACATACTTTCAATTCACCTCTTGAAGGGGAAACACCCCTAATTCACCTCTTAAATAGGTAAATGAAGCCTTTGGTAGAGGCTTGGTGAATATATCTACTAACTGCTTCCAACACAACCTCCTTGTTCTGAACCTTCTCCCTCAAGAAATGATACTTGAGCTCAAAGTGCTTGGTTCTAGCATGCAAAACCGGATTCTTGGAAATGTTAATTGCACTTGTATTGTCACAAAATATGCTTACCGGTTCAGATATAGGAACTTTGAAGTCATTCAATACATGCTTCATCCAAATAGTCTGGGTGTAGTTCATAAAAGCTACAACATACTCTGCTTCTGCTATAGACTGAGAGATACAACTCTAGTTTTTACTCATCCATGAGACCAGTCTACCACCGAGAAAGAATGCACCACTGGTTGTGCTCTTTCGATCATCTACATTACTAGCCCAATCAGCATCTGTGAACACTTTCAGGTTGAAATAATTATTGTATGGATACCATAACCCATAATCAATAGTTCCCTTCAGATATCTAAGAATCCGCTTGACTACTACCAAGTGGGATTCTCTAGGGCTTTGCTGAAACCGAGCGGTAATATCCACTGCATGTGCAATGTCTAGTCTGCTATGCACTACATAATGCAACTTACCAATCATTGATCGGTAATCCTTCTCATTTACCACCGCTGAGTCATCTTCTTTTGATAGCTTACAACTAGTTTACTATCTTCCATGCCAAAGGTCTTCAACACCTCTTTGACATACTTGGACTGAGTAATAAAGATTCCATCTTTCATTTGTTGAATCTGTAGTCCAATGAAGAACTTAATCTCCCCTATGAGTGACATTTCAAACTCCTTTTTCATCTCATCAGCAAATTCATGACTCATCTTGTCATCACCTTCAAAGATGATGTCATCAACAAATACTTCACAGATTAGAATCTGATCTCCTTCTAATTTCAAGTAGATATTACTATCTTCACTTGTTCTTTCAAATCCAATCTTCACAAGATGGGAGTGCAAGCATTCATACCATGCTCTAGGTGTCTGCTTCAGTCCATACAAGGCTTTATGTAGCATACATACCATGTCACTATCTTCTGATAGGGCAAACCCATCCGGTTTCTCTATATACACCTCCTCTTCAAGTATTCCATTTAGGAATGCAGATTTTACATCCATTTGGTATACCTTGAATCCTTTAAAATCTACATATGCAAGAAGCATACAAACTCCTTCCAATCTGGCTACTGGGGCAAAGGTTTCTCCATAGTCTTCTCCTTCTTCTTGGGCATATCCTTTACATCCTAGTCTAGCTTTGTTCCCTACCATTGTGCCATCCTCATTCAACTTGTTTCTAAAAACCCATTTGGTACCAATGACATTTTTATGCTCCGATCTGGATACCAAAGACCATGTACCATTCTTCTCTATCTGGTCAAGTTCCTCCTCCATTGCCTTGATCTAGTCTTCATCTTTATGTGCCTCTTTGAATGATTTAGGCTCAAATTCATAGATCATACAAGAATTCTCTCTGACCTTTCTTCTTGTAAGGATTCCTGCATCCTTATCTCCTATGATCTGCTTTGGATCATGATTCAGTTTGACATATCAAGGAATTCTCTTGACTGATTCCTCCTGCTTTTCTTCTTCATCCTCATCTTCATCAGCATCAGCATCTACCGGTGTAGGAACACTATTACCGGTACTTGGCTAATTAGCAACCGGTTCCCAAAAGGTTACTACTGGTTCATCTCTTACTTGCTTACTGTCAGTTTCCCTAGGTTTTCCAGAATTTTCATCAACTCTAACATTGATGCTTTCAACAATTCTATGAGTCCTATTGTTGAAACATTTGAGAGCTTTGGTGGAATATCCTAGGAAGATTCCTTCATCACATTTTGCATCGAACTTTCTCTGATGTTCACTTCTCTTGATATAACATCTGCTACCAAACATTCTAAAGTAGCTTACCACTAGTGTCTTACTAGTCCAATACTCATAAGAAGTCTTATCCTTTCCTTTCTTGATGAGTACCCAGTTCATTGTGTATACTGCAGTGCTCACTGCTTCTCTCCAAAAGGTGTGAGCAACTTTTCCTTGGATCAACATAGTTCTAGTTGCTTCAACCACAATCCAGTTGTTTCTCTCTGCTAAGTCATTCTGTTGTGGAGTCCGAGGGGCAGACAGTTGCCTCTTGATACCATTCTCTTCACAATATTGGTTGAATTCACCGGAAGTGAATTCCCTCCTTGATCAGTTCTAAGGCATTTGATTCTTCTACTGCTTTCCTTTTCTACCAATGCTCTGAAAGCTTTGAACTTTCCAAAGGCTTCAGACTTGTCCTTCAAGAAGGTGACCCACATCATTCTTGAGAAATCATCTGTAAGAATCATAAAATACCTATCTCCCTGCACACTCCTAGTTTTCATAGGACCACACAAATTAGTATGCACAAGATCAAGTAAGTTGTCAGCTATGAAGGGTTTACCTTTGAAATTTGAGGAAGACATTTTCCCTAGTTGACATTCTCTGCACAAAGGATTTTCTGGTTTCCTCAGCACTGGCAATCCTCTGACTGCCTTGGTCTTACTGGCCTTCCAATGTTATCAAAGTTTACATGGTAGAGTCTCCTATGCCATATCCAGCTATCATCAAATTTAGCCATAAGACATGTACTTACATTTGCATTCAACTGAAATAAGTTACCTTTGGTCTGCATACCGGTGGTCATCAATTCACCATTCTTTCCTTTGATTTTGCATGCTCCATTTTTGAATTCCAGAGTGAGTCCACTGTCATTCAGCTAGGCAACACTCAATAGATTGTGTCTGAGACCTTCCACCCAATACACATTGTCAACACTGCTCTTTCCATTTAGAGAGATGGACCCTCTTCCTTTAACCATACATGGTGCATCATTACCAAAGCGAACCACACCACCATCATAATCTTCCAAAGGTAGAAACTTGCTCTGGTCACCAGTCATATGGTGAGAACAACCATTGTCAATAATCAACTCATTGGAATTATCAAAGCGGGAGACAAGAGCCTTCTTGTCTGACACATCTTCCTTTACTGCAACAAACACAATATCTTCATTCTCTTCATCTTCTGATTCCTCATCTGTGACACCTTCATCAACTACAACAAAACAGTTTCTCTGGTTCCATCCTTTGAATTTATTGAACCTCTCTGATTTGTCCTTGTTGTCACCAATAGGATAGTTTATAGCAATATGTCCTATCCAATTACAAGAAAAGAATTTCAAAGGGAGCTTACCTCTGTATTTACCGGTTCCTTTAGGAATTTTTTTGGCAAGAAGAGCTTCAAATTCCATCAGGATCTCCTCATCATCCATTTCTCTGCTCTATCTTGGTTCACCACTGGTGCTTGCTTCTTTTCCTTTTCTGGATGGTACAATAGAAGCTCTAAAAGTTGATTCAGTCTTTTGAACACTGCCATCAAAACTATTTAGCTCATAGGCTGCCAACTTTGCAATGATGGAGTTTAGGGATACCTTAGTCTTGTCTATTGATCTCAACTCCTAAATAGAAGCAACCCTTATTGCATAGACCGGTAATAAGGATCTCAGAACTTTTCTTACCACAGTGGAATCTTCCATTTTACCACCTGCGCTCTTGATATCTCCAACAACAGTTTTGATCCTTATTCCATATTGTTGAATGGTCTCACCTTCAACCATCCACATATCTTCAAACTTCCCTCTAAGGCTTTCTTCCTTAGCTTGTTTTACATGCTCATCACCACCATAGATATTCTCAAGAGTGTCCCATACTTCTTTGGGATTATCTTTATCCTAGACATCAATAAACTCAATGTTAGATAAGCTACTGATTAGGGCTTCCATGACTTGCCCATTCTCTTGTATTTCTCTCTGTTGATCATTGGTGAGAGTACCGGTAGGGATAAAAAAAACATTCTCAATATAGCTCCAGTGTTGAGCACCCATGCTTCTGATGTAAAACTTCATTCTGTCCTTCCAAATTTTGAAGTTATCTCTATTGAACTTTGGACCTTCTCTCTTCATCATTACAATAGGATCTTTCCCTCAAGAAATTAAGCTTACAACACAGAGGACCTAGAAGATGCTCTGATACCAATTGATAACTCAATGATGAACAATAAGTACCAAACCGGTACCAAGAGGGGTGGGTGAATCAGTACAGTCACAAAATCTTTTTCCAAACTAGTTTGACTGCAAACACTACAAATGTCTAACAGACAGTAACACCGGTCTGAAACAAAGTGCAACCAGTAAAGCTAAGAATAACTATGACAAGCCTTAACCGGTTGATCACTTAGCTTTCCACTCAACTTAATACTACACTTCCATTTCACCCTTATGCATGAATAGGTAATCTATCATCAAAAATATAATAACAACTACCTCAGCATGATTTACCTTCAGACACAAGTCACTTAAATCATCACATGAAAAATACTACACATGACACACAGATTTTTCATGTGGAAACCCAACTGGGAAAAACCATAGTGAGGATGAATACCCACAAGCTTCTTTTGAACTCTGTAGAAGTTCGCTCTGTTAGGAGCCTAGTCCGGTTAAAGACTGTTACAACATGTTCTGCTAGGAACCGATCCTGTTAGAGATCACCCGGTTAAGGGATGGCTAAATACCCGGTTAAGGGTTAAACCCTATTAGAGGTTACCTTGTTAGAGGATTTCAAGAACTCAATTAGTTTGAGTCACCCTGTTAAAGGATTTACAGCAAGCTAATTAAAGCTACCCGGTTAAGGGATTTTCCAACTGTTGAAGTGGTTAAAGATCAACAGGTATTACAATGATCTAATAATAGCACTCAATGCCTAATGTAGGTCTGCTTAAGTTCCTTCCTTCTGCACACACATAATGCAAGAATCAATCCTCTTATCTCATCTGGTCTGGCAAGAATCTCATATATTTTCACTTAGATACACACACACCATTTGCCAACAACCTCATAATGAAACACAACATCGACCTTATAGGAAATAGATAGGTCGGTAGCATAAACCCTAAACCCTAAACATTTAGGTTAAGCAATTCAGGCGGTTCAATCCTGTCCATTGAACACTTTGCATTTGAATACAAAATTCTTGAACATATCTCAAGACATTCTCCATCGTTCATTCTTCACCGCTTTCATGGAGGCTTGTAACCCATCACACGTTCTCCACCGTTTATAGAGACTTCGCATATTCCCGAGGTAGATAGGATCGATCTCCTTCATGCAAGATCCTTCACGGGCTCAAGATGGCATGGCAACATGATCGAATCTTCATTAAAATGCTAACTCGTCACACAATTTTATCGGTTGAGTCACACAGGCTTGGAATACTTCAACCAGAAACCCTTAAGCTAAGACTACCAACCAGTAGTCATATCATGTTAAGTCTTCATAGAGAACATTCCATATGATGGTTCACATTTCATCATACCAGTTCTCTTGGACAAACATATCACTTCACCTATTGCTCAATATACCGGTTTATACCACTATACCGGTTCACTTTGCCAACTGTTTAGCTTCAATATACCTGTTCATTTCTTTGCACATATACTGGTTCACCACATTGTACCGGTTCACATTTCAACATATTGCCAGTTCACTCTCCAACATATTGACATCAATGACAACATACTATCATCATGTCAACATACTCAGCACAAATGCCAACATGGTGTGTACCTCTTCCTAAGGGATTGGATATTATTTCATTTTGTTCTTGTGTTTCTCTATTAGGAAATTCAAATTTACTTCATATTAGTTTTTAGATTTACATCATTTCTTTAGATTTGCATTCTAATTGTGATTCAAAGAATTTTCATTATAAAAATGAGGACTGAATAAGGGCTATGATGAACTGTCGCCCTTGAAACCGAGCAGTTTTGAAAGTCTCTGAGCCCCAGGAGGTCTTGCACCTCCTACTCCCTCTGATGGTTCCCTAGGTGGTCCCATCGCCTCACCACTCTCTATCCTTTGTATCCTTTTCATACCATGCAATCTCATCCTAAAGTTCTGTACACTCTAGCTTGTGAGAACCGTAGCCTCATATAGCTCTCTATAACTATAAGCTATCTCTTGAGCAACCCTAAAGACAAAGTCCATCCTAACACCAACATCCCCTTGCTAAGTGTCCCTGGCCTACTCTATAGCCTCATATGGCCTATTGTATTACTGAATAATGATGTCTCTCTCCACCAGAGTTCATCTTATAGCATTACCATTGATAAGGACAACAATTATAAGAGGGTCATATTAATTTTGAATCTCCTTAGGCTGTAACTCATCTTGTGAGAACACAATTTGATCTTTAGGCACTTTCATATAATCAATCAAAGAATTCATATTATTAGGTGTCAATGCAAGTAGAACATCTAAGTTATTTAAATCATCTTGTAACATTCCATGATCTGTGTAGATGAAGTTTGAATCCCAAAGACATATCTTGGTAAGAGTGGTTTACGATAAAGGAATTCATCAAGATCCTCATCGAGTTCTTCCATACTAAAAGAATAATCATCATACACAAAAGGATTATCATAGGTTTGAATGTATTGCAAGTAAAAATCCAACATTGTTGAAAAGAAAAGATAACTTTTGAAATGAAAAATACATACAAATATCAACACATGCAATGCATAAAAAATTTGTTTTATGACATTAATGACCATGCAATGATAAGATCTAATGAGAAAATGCAATACAAGAGGGTTAGGTTCACCAAAATGTTTGGTGTTAAAAACAAACTAAGTAACATTGGGACCAAGATCCACTTTCACACTAACATTGGAATATGAAATTACCTAGAGGAGTGATTGCCCTTGACTAATTCTTGTGAAAGAGAGTAAAAAGGTACTTCTATTCCTTTGTTGCTATGGAAGTGAATATACTATGGAGAAATCATTGGGAGATTGCAAAATTATAATCAAAGTATGAGGGAAATGAATGATAAATCTACTATAATATATTACTAAAACTATAGAACAAGAGAAATAGGAGGAGAGTTTGACTATGCACCTATGATTGAAATTTGATGTTGATTTGGTAGGAATAGGGCACCAGAATTCCTTTCTCTTTTGAGGTTGAGTTGTTGTTAGAAGATCAAGATCTTGATACTGTCTGAGTGCCAACAATGAAAACTAATGCAAAATTTTGAGGACTAGGGCACCCCAAGGCCATGGTCCTTAAAAAGTAGATTCAAATTACAAGAAAATACCAGTACCACCTTCTTGATGCTTTTTGAGGTCTTTTAGCTTTGTTGGGTACTTGTAACTACACCTGCAAGATAGAAAATGGTATGGTGGTGGCAATATAGGGGTTTATCTTGGTAAACCCCCTATTTTGGTGGAATCCACCTCCATAAATAGCTGATATTGTAATTAGAAAAGTGTGTTCTCTTGAATCTTAAGTGTTCGACTAAGATTGTTATGAGCTAAAATGTCTAAAATGCAAACTAGAGTCCTAATCAAACGTGTTAGAGTAAACCCTAAATGTCATCATAATGTTTTTTTTGTTTTTGTTTTGTATTTTGGATGCAATGCAACTAAATGGTATAACTTATGTTTTTACTTTTTTGAGATTTTTGGGAGAAAATATATGGACAAATGCACCTAATTTTGGAGTTTTATGGAATCTTGGAAAATGACCTAGATGCAAATTAAGGATAATGAATGCACCTATGTTTTTGTGGTTTTCAAAATTTTGGAAAAAGTAATCAATGCAATCTATGGAAGATCATGCACCTATATTTTTATATTTTTTGAGATTTTGGAATCTTTGAGAGTACAAACCTAAAGAAGTGACCTTGAGGAATTGTAATGAAGTCGAGACCTTTGAAGGACAAAGGGACAAGATTATAAAAACATTGTGCCCATAGCTATTTGATGAGCTAGTATTTTTACTTGATAGTGATTGATAATGAACATAAATTTTGACAAGGTGTTTGACTTCTTTGACAATAATACAAGGTTTAATCCAAAAATTTGACATTTCTAGGGTTTTCAAAAAATTGATTTTATGGTCTAAGTGCAAAATCAAGACTCACACTAAAGTAATAATATGTCCTAAAATTAGAATGGTAAAAGATGATAGAAATAGATTAATATGAAAACTTTGGAATTGGACTATGGGATGTTCTAAATGCAAAATTGTAAAAGTTAAGATAATGCCTGGTTCTACGACTTAGGGATATGAAATTATGCAAAAGCTTATCTTAAAATAATTGTGTGATTGGAAAGATAGAGAGAGTGATGACCATACAATACTTATGCTAATATGATCCTATAAGCTAGGGAAAAATATGATCATGTAAAAGCTTATCCTAAGATATTTATGGAATCAATGCAAAGATGAACCTAAGACTTAGGATAAGGGTAAAATATACTAAGCTTATATAAAATGACATGAGGCAAATAGAGATGAACCTATATTTATGCAAATTTAATCTCTAAATGGTATGAGACAATATGGAAATGATTTAGGATGAATATGCAAGGCTAAAATGGATCATATGTGGGTATGTGCACAAAGATGGTGGTCGGAAAAGTGGACACCACCCAAAAAAAAAATGGAAAAACAAGTAGCGCGTACGCGGTTCTAAAATTTGAAATGATCACGTACGCACTTAGGTTTGTTGTTCCTGAGCCTAGAAAAGGTAGCGCGTATGCGCTACCTCTAGGAAAATGAGCTCGTACATGCTACTTATAAGAAAATGAGCACGTACGCACTAATAATCCCTAAAGAACCACGTACGCAGTACCTGTCAAAAAAAGTTTTTTAAAAAAACTGGGTCTTATTTTCTCGTGAAAGGCGCATTTTTATTTTGGTTTTTCTTCATTTTCTCTTCTAAACTGCAAACAGGGTGCTAGATTTCTCCTCCAGACACTATGGATCAAGGTTAGTTTTTGTTAATTTTTGTCTTTCTTTCCCGTTTGTTCAATTTGTTTTACATTTTGAATTTAATTTCATTAATTTTGATTAGGTTTTTTCATTTTTTGTTTCAAAAACCAGATTCTTCTAATCCACAACAAGAAAAACCAAATGCACCTCCTGAAAACCCACAAGATACACCCCCAATTCCTCCATTTGACCGCACACCTGAAACACAAGAGCAATTAATTAATCAGTTAGGAAAAAATATGTCTAAAATTAATAGATTGATTGATAAATTGAAAACATCCAAACTTGAGCATCATCAATCCCTCGCCACTAGCCTAGAAACATTAGCTAGTGGTGCCATAGCTATGTCCACACAAATTACCAAATGGGGAAACTTTAGGGATAGGTGTCATCAATTATATGTCGATGGGTTATCATACGAGGGAGTCAAAAACAAAAATATTAGTAAACAAGAAATATGTGCCCTTTTCGTTGATCCCAAAATTGGTCAGTCGTTACCTCTTAATGCAAAGAGGTTTCCCATACATTGGTGTACCAATGTGCAGATGAAGAATCTTTTTTGGCAGAGGTGGTGGATGGTCTTTGATGATCCACCATGTAATAATTATGAGGTTCCATTTTATTTTTTGAGAAAAGTATATTGTGAGTTTGTGCTCAATGTGCGTCCAAACTATTTTGACATGAGAGAGTTCCATGGTAGAGGTGGTGGCTTTGCCCAAGATAGACCTGGAGCCCGTAGGCGATTACCCATAGAGAGTCATCGCCCCCTAGCACCCAAACCCAAGGTGCATCAGGTTGTCCCAGTAGAGCTGAAAGAGTTGATGCAGCTATAGCCTCTTCAGGCGGCCACAACATTGACTAGTGCCATCATCCAGCATGGGACATCGTTAGCACACCCTATTGTACTGGATGATGAGCCATTAGTTTCTCCAGGTGACTACAGAGAGCCCATCCAACATATGTGTGTCAGTTGCTCAGGGATAGATGATGTGACTGGTGCAGATGGGTCCACATCTCATCCGTGCATGATTTGTGTGAGTAGATGTCAGGCCTGCATGGCTAAGGATTTCGTGCTGACAGATGAGTTTATGGACATGGTGTTTGCCCATCAACGATAGACACAGGTATGTTGATTTGAATTCATAGCATTTTATTTATCAGTCACTTTAAATTTGTAATTACATAAATGAATTTTCATGTATACATCGATTTAAATTGAGACAAATAATATGCATTTTAGGATGCAGCAGCGGTATCCCATACTCCTCCCCTACTTACTACAGCTGCAACTTCAATGCTTGAGGTATAAATTTTGTAACATGTTAAAATGGAATAGTACACTTTGAAATAAAAAAAAATACAAGATATATTAACTATCTTTAATGCTTGGTCCAATTTTTGGTTTGTAGGTGTTGACAGGGGACTAAATGTCCCAGATTGATGACATCACGCTCTCAGCGGTCGATTTTGGCCTACAAGGCTATACGGTATCATATTTTGTACAACCATTTTTATGTATTGTTTTGATGGAATATGGAAGTCATTTCTTTTTATATTTTTAAAATTATGTTTAATATATTATCTGTACTAATATCTCATGTTAATTTTTTTTTTTTAGGGTACCCCCTCCATGTCTAGGGCTCGTTCTAAGAAAAATAATTCCTTGAAGACGCCAAAACATGGGAAGAAGGTAATTGAACACATTTTTAGTTGTACAATTGTTTGAAAATGTTCAAATCAAGTATTTGTTGGGGTTTGTAGATTGATTAGTGGTTTTTGTCTATTTTACATGTACAATGGCCATTGAGCTATGTGGATTTGTTGAATGCACCTAATTCACCCATGGATCAAGAGAGGGCGGAGGTATGTATCTCTACTTTATTTGTTTGATTTCATGATTATATGCACGTGTACATGTGAACTTGTGATATATTATAATCTTATAATTTTTTCATACAGGAAATATCAATAGCTATTTCATCAATGGTGAACCCTCCTCCATGCACTGGAGTAGCATCTCAGGATCCGATACACTTTTGTTTGATATATTACATTAATTGTTTTTAACCTACAATACTTATCATTATATTAATTGTATTTAATCTTTGATCATTTTTTGTATAGGTAATAGTGACAGTTTCTCCATCGATGGTGAGCCATCCTCAGTCCATTGGAGAAGCATCTCAGGAACGGGTACGTCATTGTTCTCTATATTATAGCTTTAAAGTTTTTTTGATATATTTATGTTAGTACATTGTATTAATTGTACATTTAATCTATAATAGACCCCTTGGCGGTACAACCATAACGTGGATTCTTTTAAGTATGTCTTCAAGAAAATTCCTAAGAGTGACAAGGAGAGGAGAGTAAAGACATTAGCTCCTAGATCAGCCGTTGAGGTAATCTACATTTCAATTGCAAAGGAATTATAGTTAAATGCATAGTTATATTGTTAATTGTGAACTATTTTCTACAAAAGAATTCTAAATTGGCTTTTGAATTGTGGTTTTACAGCCATCTACAGAGCCGTGTACTGCATCAAAGAGGCTTGATTTTGATGATCCACCACAAGTTTAGGATCATATAGTGTTATTTTTGGTCATAGAATGACCAATACATGTAGATATATTCTACATTTTTATTTTATATCAATTTGGACATGGCATTTGCCACATTTTTGTAATACTTGTATTGACTTGGCAGACATGCCTTTTTTTGATATATATAAATGTTGATATTCGATCCAATAAATGTGTATTGAGTTCATTATTTTGTATTCATTGTATTTTGTGGTTGTCCTTTCATAAATTTAATTGATCATTTGCCTATGTAATCAACAATATGAATATAAACAACAAAAATATATGATATAAAACATTGCAATCATGGAATATGATTTGATAAAATTTCTAAAATGTTGAATTAACCCTACAAAACTCGTTGTATTCAATTCATTATCGTGTATTCACTGTATTTGGTGGCTGCCCTTTTATAAATTTAAAGGAATATTTGCATATGTAATCAACGATATGAATATAAACAACAAAAATTGACAATATGAATATAAACAACAATATGTGTTTGGTGCGAGAGCACCCTCACACTCGCAATGGTCAAATTTTGGTTGTCATTTGCACAAACCGACCTCACAAGTGTGTCTAGGTGGGTAGTTTTACGCTAGGTATGCTCCTATCATGCATCCCAAAGCATCGAAACGTCGAGAGTCATACCCTACCGTGGCGATCTCTCAAGTGCACTGAGTCCAAAAAATTGTCAAACTTTGACGGACTATTTCTTCCAATCCAAGACACATATGATCGATATCTTTGAACCTATGGGGTTGCACGAGGCTCCTCTACAATGACCTATCTCATTTTTTGATGGCTCAGAGCCATTTTCAATTGGTAGCATTTTTTCGCCTACTGCAAAAACCGTCAGTTGCATGCAATGCAAAGTTGCAAGATTGGCTAGAATTGATTCAATTCGCCATGTGCACAAATAGACATCACAAGCACATTTGAGTGGGAATTTTTAAGCTAGGCATTCCCCTATCATGCATCCCAAAGTGCTGGAACGTCGAGAGTCATACCCTACCGGGGCGATCTCTCAAGTGCCCCAAGTCCAAAAGATTGTCAAAATTTGATGGAATGTTTCTTCCAAACCAGGACACATATGATCAATCTGTTTGAACCTATGGGGTTGCATGAGGCTCCTCTACAATGGCCTATTTTAGTTTTTGATGACTCAAAGCCATTTTCAATTGGTAGTATTTTTTTTCCTGCTGCAAAAACCGTCAGTTGCAGGATTGGCTAGAATTGATTTGGTTCGTTGTGTGCACAAAATGACGACACGAGCACATCTGGGTGGGTAGGTTTATGCTAGGAATTCCCATGTCATGCATCCCAAAGTGTCAGAATGTCAATTCATACCCTACTAGGGCGATCTCTCAAGTGCCCTGAGTCCAAAAAATTGTCAAATTTTGACAGACTATTTCTTCCAATCCATGACACATAAGATCAATCTTTTTGAACTTGTGGGGTCACGTGAGGCTCCTCTACAATGGCCTATCTCTTTTTTTAATGATTTGGAGCCATTTTCAATTGGTAGCATTTTTTTTGCTTGCTGCAAAAACCGTCAGTTGCATGCAATGCAAAGTTGCAGGATTGGATAGAATTGATTCGATTCGCCATGTGCACAAACCGATGTCACGAGAACTTCCGAGTGGGTAGGTGGTCAGGTTTATGCTAAGCATGCCCCTATCATGCATCCCAAAGTGTCAGAACGTCAAGAGTCATACCCTACCAGGGCGATCTCTCAAGTGCCCTAAGTCCAAAAAATTATCAAAATTTGACAGACTGTTTCTTCCAATCTAGGACAAATATGATCGATCTATTTAAACCTGTGGGGTCATGTGAGGATCCTCTAAGATGGTATATCTCATTTTTTGATGACTCGGAGCAATTTTCAATTGGTAGCATTTTTTTTGCCTGTTGCAAAAACCATCAGTTGCATGCAATGCAAAGTTGTAGGATTGGCTAGAATTGATTTGGTTCGCCGTGTGCACAAACTAACGTCACGAGCACATATGGGTGGGTATTTTTATGCTAGGTATGCCCCTATCATGCATCCCAAAGTTCCAGAACATCGAGAGTCATACCCTACCAGTGTGATCTCTCAAGTGCCCCGAGTCCAAAAAATTATCAAAATTTGACGGACTGTTTCTTCCAATCCAGAACACATATGATCAATCAGTTTGAACCTGTGGGGTTGCATGAGGCTCCTCTACAATGTCCTATCTCATTTTTTTATGACTCGGAGCCATTTTCAATTGGTAGCATTTTTTTGCCTGCTACAAAAACCGTCAGTTGCATGCAATGCAAAGTTGCAGGATTGGCTAGAATTGATTCGGTTCGTTATGTGCACAAACCGACATCACGAGCATGTTCGAGTGGGTAGGTTTATGCTAGGCATGCCCCTGTCATGCATCCCAAAGTGTCAGAATATTGAGAGTCATACCCTATCGATGCAATGTACAAGTTGCTTGACAACGTTTTTGACAATTTTTTTGACAATAATGACATTTTTTGGTCAAATTGTATCTAGTCTCAATCTATGACTCCTATGAACCGATAATGACTCAAATAATTCTCCATGATTATACAAGAATCAAGAATGCTCATGATTGACCTTATCACATCACATATACTCAAAACATAGTCACAAAACATTGTCACATATTATTCAAAAATTTGCCTCCAAATATGGTCAAATTAGCTCTTGGCTATTTGATTATACAAAAAAATGTCTTACAAATCATCTCATGGGCTTTAATACAAATTTTGGCATTACAATATGTGTGATTCAGCTCATCGCCATTTTAATATACAAAATTTGGCATGTACATATGTACAAATCAGCTCATCGCCATTTAAATATACAAAATTATGCCCCTAAACATGTAAAAATCAACTCATGGGCATTAATATATACAAAAAATGAATATAGAACAATTCGTCGATGATATATACAAAATTCTCAAAATCATTCTACTCTGAACCATAGAATCAATCAAGTGAGCCTTTAGGATCAACTCTAACTCGTATTGTGTCAAGTATTGCCTCGTGGTCAGATTCACGAACTTGCCATAAAATATTTTTATGAGGTCTACCATGATACTTCATCAAATGAATATTTGTTGCAACAACAAGGTTAGAGAAATGAAGAATATGTCTGTGTGTTTCAAAGTCCTCAAACAACCAAAAATCAGAATTCTTGATAGGGTATCTCTGAAGCCATGTTCCTGTCATGACAACAGACCCTATTGGGTACTCAATACCCTCTTTGTCAATGATTGTGGTTGTCAATTTTCTTTTTGGCTCAACACAACGACATAAATAGTAATCCATTCCTTCTTCATTGTTCTCTTCTACAACAACAACATACACATGACCCACATTTTATAAAGTGTTAATTAATACCAAAAATAAAGTATGATGTACAACAAAATGAACCAAACAGAATACTTGCAAAAAAATAAAGTGAAAAAATCACCTAAATCCACTGATGTCTCCATCTAGCTCAATTGTAGTGCTTTGTGAATTTGATATGTATCAATGGGAACCAACGGTCTACAAGACCATTTGTCAACCCACTCTTCTGATTCACATTCTTCCCACAAACAATACATGCATGAAGAGAAAAAACATACCATCTGTCTTGTATAAATTACCAGTGAACTTGAATTTGAACTCATAAATGAGTGCATGTCACTCGATCCTGCAACTGTACAAAAATATAGAGAACTTTCAATGTTAGATTCAGTGATCAACCAAAAATATCTACGAACCATTAACGTACCTAGATTACCTAGACCCATCGTAGACTTACACCATCGCACAATTGTTTATACATCTGTCAACTCAATACCACCTTCGTACTTCAATTCTTCTCTAGCTAGGGCTCTTTTCACACATGATCCTACACCATCGTGCTCTCCCTTACCATGTCGAGCCTCAATGAAATTCCAAAAATGTTGTACACCATCCTTGTCAATCAATAAAACATCCTTGCATTCTTGAATTGTGCGGTGCAATTATCTAACCATATTAAGTGTCGGTTGTATTGTATGTTCCTTTCTCTTAATCTATCATAGAAAAATTTAAAACATCCTTGTACAAACTCTGATGAATGAGTATGATCATCACTTATGTAGAAGTGATACTCTCTTACAACCTTTCTATCCTCCTTTGTGCTATCATCTGCATGCATGAATGCTATGTGTACAAAAATAGAAACTTGTGTAGAGTGATAATACATAGATTGAACTTCATTTTGAGGTTGTAGTGTATAATTTTCAACGAAATCAATGATAGAGACAATGGTGCCAAGAGGAAATGTGTCCTTACATAACTTGAATTGCTCATCTAACCATCAAGCTCTATGTGTATGCATTATGTACTCATAAACTAGTTTCTCTTGAAATATTTTCATAAATTCAGCTACACATTTATCATTTTTCACTAGCTCACATCTCTTCAAATCTTTTCCATCTTTAACTTCATATGTGATTGTCTTGTATTTTCCGAAAGAAACTGGTTTCGTACCAATTTCATGTGTGCTCTCCAAATGTACGCATCTTGGTAAATGTTGCAAACCACCACATATAGCACAAGAACCTTCCAAACAAGGCATCTTATAATAAATGCAACCATCATGTCTATTACATAGCACACTTGAAATAAATTCTCTTACCGACTTAGGAGGTGCTTGTATATTGCATTCCTACAAAACATCATTAGTGTGCAAAGTAGAACAAATATGATGAAAAAATATCATAGTGCATGGAAAATTCAATGTGCATCCTACAACAACACGTGGTGCATACATGATTAATAAATTTTGAGAAATTCTTATTTGAGGAAACTTTTGAAGGAATCTTTCATAAAATTTAGTTTGAGTCATATCCAAATAGTGTTTGGCATGTGGATCACGATTTGTAGACCCAATTTGCCTTCTAACAACATCTCTTTGGTTGGGAGAAAATCTTGTGTTGTCATGCCAAAAAAATTTAATTAATGTTCTTAGTGCATCAACAACAACCTTGTCTTTGCGTGATAGTCTACCCGAGAATGCCCAAACAGAATTATTATTAGGTTCCTCTATTTTTTCCCACCTCTTTAATGCTTTACTTAATGTTGTTATACTAACGTTTAATGACTTACTTGTTTTGATTATCAAACGATCTTTTTTTATTTTCTTGCTCATTATGGTTGATGTAATGACACGTCGAGTAGCATTAGAATATTTAGTACGTGATTTTGAACCAATAGCTTGATATGCATCAAATAGATTTCTCACAATAGTTCTTTCACTGTTACTTTCAGATGATCTTAGTCCTAGAATTTTCATTGTCTCTCTAAAATTCAATTTTTTAATCATTTGAACAATTAATTGACATGTTGTGGTTTGATTTAAGTTTTCAAAATAGTTTTGCCATATTATTTTAACCATTCTCCTACAAGTTTGTTCATTCATTTTATTGGGCATTGGCTTCAATATATTCTCATCAATGTCAATTAGATACTTTGGTTTCCTACGAATTATTCTAGGAGGTGTTAACATCGGTGCATTATGTATATTCAATTCATCAAATAGAGAAGGTGTATGTTCATCATTTAATTGATTATTCAATGCGGTATCTTCTTCAATTGCATTAGGTTCATACAGTAAATCAAATATCTCTTCTTCAATTGCATTAGGTGTATTATGTTCGTTTGGTAAATCAAATTGAGATGTTGAGGATGACATACCTTCTTCTCCCATTGTTCTTATGTCACATAATTTCTTCATACACTGCCTTTGTCTTTCCTTTTCAGCCTCTCGTTGTTCCATCATTCCTCGCTTGTTCTTTCCCATGGTTGATATCGGTTGTCCTAAATAGAATCATATTCCATATATATGTAAACAAAAGTTCATAAACAAACAAATAATCATAAATATGCATCTTATCACTATTTTTTGGAATCAAACTATTAAACAATCACAA